>NW_004444007.1:1028381-1053992 GCF_000243295.1 Trichechus manatus latirostris
ATATTGACATCTGTTTCCCTATTTTCAGTGTTATAGCTTTTATTTATTTTTGTGACTTCCCTATCTAGGTTGATATCTGGTTGCTCTATCCTGTGTTCTAGTCTTGGGTTGTTATCTGATGTTATTGATTTTCTAACTGGAGGACTCCCTTTAGTATTTCTTGTAATTTTGGTTTATTTTTTGCAAATTTCCTGAACTTCTGTTTATCTGGAAATGCCCTAATTTCACCATCATATTTGAGAGACAGTTTTGCTGGATATATATTTCTTGGCTGGCAGTTTTTTTCCTTCAAGGCTTTATATATGTCATCTCATTGGCTTCTTGCCTGCATGGTTTCTGCTGAGTACTCTGAGCTTATTCTTATTGACTCTTGTTTGTAGATGACTTTTTGTTTATCCCTAGCTGCTCTTAAAATTCTCTCTTTATCTTTGGTTTTGGCAAGTTTGATTTTAAAATGTCTTGGTGACTTTCTTTTGGGATCTACCATATGTGGGGTTTGATGAGCATCTTGGATAGATATCTTGTCATCTTTCACGATATCAGGGTAGTTTTCTGCCACAAATCTTCAACAATTCTCGTTGTATTTTCTGTTATCCTCCACTGTTCTAGTACTCCAGTCACTCATAGGTTATTCCTCTTGATAGAGTCCCACATAATTCTTAGGGTTTCTTCATTTTTTTTAAATCCTTTTACCTGATTTTTCCTCAAATAAGTTGGTGTCAAGTGCTTTATTTTCAATCTCACTAATTCTGACTTTGATTGCCTCAATTCTGCTCCTATGACTTTTAATTGAGTTGTCTAATTCTGAAATTTTATTTTTAATCTTCTGGATTTCTGATTGCTGTCTCTCTATGGATTCTTGCAGCCTGTTAAATTTGTCATTATGCTCTTCGCTAATCTTTTTAATTTCCTCTATTGTGTTTTGATTAATTTCCTTCCTAATTTCTTGAAGGGTTCTGTGTATTAATCTTTTGTATACTGCCTCTGGTAATTCCAAGAAATTATTCTCCTCTGGAAAATGTCTAGATTCTTTATTTTGGGAGCTTGCAGAAGCCATTATGGATTGCCTCTTTATGTGATTTGATATTGATTGTTGTCTCTGAGCCATCAATAATTTATTGTATTTATTTATTTTATGTTTGCTTACTGTGTCCTAGCTTCTTATTTTGTTTGGATATGCCCAAATAGGCTGCTCATATGATGTAGTTTGATTATTGGCCCCTTTGAATCTCTAATGTCTTGTCACCAGGTGGTTAGATCTGTTACTAGGTTTGTGAGCTCAGGAGTCCACCCACTTCTGTATGGATTCAGCTTAGGTGCCCAGGTAGATAACCACCAAGTGTGTGGTGTAGGCTGTCACCTATAGTCCTAGACAGGCCTGGGTGATTGGTGTAGGCACAGGCATCTGGCTGCAGCAGGCGGACACACTCTGAGCAAGGCTGGGGGCTGACGGCCACCCCTGAGTGTCCAGGCGGAAGGTTTGTCCCTGTTCCCTAGAGTGCGTAGGTGGGTGGGTTTTGCAGCCAGACTATGAGCACCCAGTGTTGTTGCCTGTAAGGAATGGGGGGGGGGAACCTCTTATTCTTGGGCCCCTATCACAGGTGGCTAGGTGGCATGGGTGGAGCCGCCAGTCCTCAAGCCCCTGATGTGGGTAGGTGAAGACCCTGCTCAATGGGCAGAGCAGTGTCAATTGTCACAAACTTGCCACTTCACAGCTGAAACAGTTGAAGTTAGACTGCAAGTATATACCCTGTTGTACTGCGGTAATGAGGGCGTACACTGTTGAAATGGGCCCACACAAGTCTCTGCAGGGGGAAAGGCACGCAAGGTCCATTGATCCCTTATGCCTGTGCCTCGGCAAAGGAGCTATGCCTACCCTGGATTCCCGGCTCTGGGGAGACGGAAGTTTATTTTTTCCCGTTTGTTAATTTGTTCACTCTCCATGGCCAGGAGAATGGCTCAGGGCGTGTGATAGATCCTACTTCTGGCCCAGGGGACTCAGCAATTGCTGAAGCTGGTCCAGGACCCAGTGCAGAGCAGGGAGCAGGGAGGTAAATGGGAGAGAGATTTTTCCCTAAAGGGGGCATTTTTGTCCGTGTGGTAGGCCGTATACAAGTACTTATCTTTCGCCAATCCAGGGCTGCTTCTCACTGGTTCTGGGTGGCCAAGCTGACTCTCAGGCACTGGGTCTCTCCTGGTGCAGAAAACGTGCCTCCTGAGCACCGCTGCTTGCCTGCCTCATTGCTCACCGATGAGCTACCCAGGCCTGAAGGGGTCAGGCTCTCGCCTGGTCAGGTCTGGCAATTCCCCGCTGCTTCTGAACCGTCTGTCCCTCCCCCGCCACTCAGTCTGGTTCCTCAACTTTGCCTTAGATGTTCAGAACTCCTAGATTGTCATATATAATTGATTCACTTGTTTTTTCGGGTCTTTGTTGTAAGAGGATCCACCGAAGCGTCTGACTACTCCACCATCTTGGCCCTGCCTCCTTTTTGGTCTTTATTTTGTCTTGCATCTTAACCTTTAAATCCAGTGTCACTTTTATCCTCTTTTATTGTTAAGTCCTGTCTAGTTGATTCTGACTAATAGCGACCCACATAACAGAGCAGAACTACCCCACAGAGTTTTCTTGGCTGTAATCTTTACAGAAGCAGATCACCAGGTCTTTTTCCCACAGAGCAGCTGACAATAATGAAAAAAGTTAAGAAACAATGATGTAGTTCACATGTACTGAAAGGGTTCAGACTTTTGGGGTCCCAGGTGCACTGGAGGGACTCTTTGCCTTCGATGAGCCCTTGGGTCTGTCTTTTTTATCCCTCAAGCCCCTGAGACTTTGAAAACTAAATTTCAATTTTTTTAGGTGGGCCAATGCCCTGAAAGTAAAAGATGTATTCATTGTACTACTCATTTCTCTGAGTCTTCACCTTCATTTTATTTTTAGTTTGAGTATTCCTTTCTTTTTTTGACAACTCACAGACACATTTAAATATTTTTATATTATACCCAGCATTTTTAGTTGTTTTGCCAGAAGATTAGTCTGGGCACTTAGTCTGACATAGTGCTGGAAATGCAGTTTGCAGTTCTTGTTTGTAGGCTAGTGTAAACTTATTCATGATTTCATCTTACTGTCCAAGGCTGATACACCAGCAATTCTTTCACCCTATCTCATCTTTTTGGGTTCAGCATGTTCCCATCTCCATTATTGTAGTCACTATGATAAACTCAGTCGGATTGAAGAATTCTGTCTTGTTTAATAAGTAAATGATATTTTCTCCCCACCTCCCTTTTTGTTCTTCCCCCAGATAATTAAATGTATGCTATTATGTACACACTTTTTATGATAAAATCAATGTGAGTTATTTGGAAGAAAGTTGGACAAATTCTCATTATCTGAGAATGGCACCCATACTATGGAAAATCTTGCTTTCGAAGTTACCTTTATCATGTGGAATACTATGTTTAATGATAAGCACTTAGTACACTTCCTGATATATAGAATATATTTGTAAATGTTTATTGAATAAGTGAAGTAACTTTTAACTTGTTTAACATACATTTCTCACAATTGTAGGACAAAATTTAAAAGCAAAACATTAATTTCTGCTCAGAATTTTGGTATTTCCTACTAATTTCAGAGATGAACTATCTATTCCCTGCTCAGGGAATGTAGAGGAGGAATCCCTTTAGGTAGTGGACTTAACATCATAGAGAAGAAATTGGACTGATTCTCAGCTTTTCCTCAGGTCAGATACTTACCGAGGACATATTATAATTTTTGACATAGGTATCTGGTCCTTCTGGTTTCATTCATTTATTCATTAAACATTTACTGATTTTTATTCTGTGAGTAATAAAAGATAAATAGTCCTTGCTCCCAAGGAACTCTAAAATCTAGGAGAGAAGACAAGTTAACTCTTCCAGGAGTTTGGAGCCTGGTGGTGCAATCAATGGTTAAGAGCTACGGCTGCTAACCAAAAAGTCGGCAGTTCGAATCCACCAGCTGCTCCTTGGAAACACTATGTGGCAGTTCCACTCCCTCCTATAGCATTGCTATGAATAGATGGCAATGAGTTTAGTAGGAGTTAACATGGTATCAGGGTAGTTGTACACAAATCTTATAGTAATAGTTAAACTTTAGAAAGTGCTTACTATATGCCAGACTCTTAAATGCCTTACATGCATGTTCTCAGTTAATCCTCCATACAGTATTATGAGGTAAGGTACTACTACTTTTCTCAAGGCACAGAAAGCTTAAGTAAGTTGCCCAAGATCACAGAGAAAGTTCAGTGTTGGAACTCCAGGCAATCAGAGTCCACGTGCTTGTCTCATACTCTACCACTTCCTTGAAGAGGAACATAAACACCTGTGTCGAAGTCAAGTCCTCTACCAAAGGGCTTTATATTATTATTATTATTATTATAACTTGTTTTAACACTGTGGATAATTGAGAACTGAGTGTAATAGACCTATTGTTTCTATACTTCCACTAGCAAATAGGAGTGTCATTAGTGTAACATGAGGCTAGCTCCATGAGGTTATAGATTATGTCACTGGTGAAATAGATTCAGGAGGCTAAATCCTTTACTATGAAATAATACCACCTTCCTGTTAAACAACCACTTGCCATCAAGTCGATTCTGACTCATGGTGACCCTGTGTGTCAGAGTAGAACTGCAATCTGTAGGCTTTTCAATGGCTGATTTTTTGAAAGTAGATAGCCAGGTCTTTCTTCTGAGGATCCTCTGGGTGGATCCAAACCTCCAAATTTTTGGCTAGCAGCTGAACACATTAACCATTTGCACCACCCAGGGACTCTATCTTTCTATCAGTAAGAGGAAAATAAGACATCCTGCTCCTCAGGAGATCATTGTACTCCCTAGCTAACAATTTATCCTCCATTGAGATAGAGAGGGGACTGATTACGTGTTTTCTCTGAAAGTGGATACTGAAAGTACATGAAAAATAACCACGTCAGCTGCACGAGAGAGGAGTGAAGGCACCAGGGCTGAAATGCATGTCCTTTTAACATTTCAACAATTTTTTTTATTCTAAGCACAGCCCTGCTGTAATGAATGATGAATTGTCAATATTCTTATCGTTTGAAAATAAACCACATTAAGAATTCTTTTTTCCCTCCAAATTAAGTCCAAATGTTTCTGGCATCTTTTTCACAGCTTTCTGTGATGTGGATAATGTGTCTCTGTGCTGCTCGGTTTTACCCCTGGCTCTTCCCAATAACGTGGTGACTCTGGGAAGGTTACTTAACTTCTGTGGGTCTAGTCATTTATCTGTAAAATGGACATGATAGTAGTACCCATTTCATACGGTTGTTGTAAGGAGTAAATGAGATGATTTCTGTAAAGCACCTAGAAGAGTGCCTAGCATACAGCAAACCTTATTAAATGTGAGGTATCTAGTGTGAGAAATAGGAGCTAAGGACCATGAATTTGGGGAGAGATAGGTGAAAAAAAAATTAAAAGTTCAAATTAGTAACTGTGGAATTAGAAACACATGCTATTTGAACAGAATATATTGAGAAAAATGAAAATGTACCTTGATCTTACAATTTGATAAGTCTGTTTGGTCATTAGGAAAACTATAGAAAAAGCCTTTACACAAATTTTTTAAGGTGGTTGCCAAACTCAAATTAATATCCTCCTACAAAACTATTATTGTAGTTAAAAAATTAGGAAACAATTTGCATTTTGGATACATAAACACATCCAATACATGTTGTTAGTTGCCCTCGAGTTGGCTCTGACTCAGGGCGACCTTGCCTATAACCAAAGGAAACCTTGCCCTGTCCTGCGTCACCTTCGTGATCACTGGTATGTTTGAGTCCATTTTTGCAGCTATTGTATCAATCCATCTCGTTGAGGGTTTCCCTCTTTTTTGTAACATTTTCATTACAAAAATGAGGGCGCCAATGTTAATAATTCTGAGTACAAATTGGTTTTTGTCAAAAAAAGGAATAAATGTTTTGTCATTTCTTCCAAAATACTGTCAAATATATTTTAGGGTGATCATTGTATAAACTCTGAAAAAAACAAAGCAGACAAGAGAAGTAAAAATATATGATGTTTTATTGTCAAAAATAGACAAACTTTAATTTCCTTTAACAGGAATATTAAGAGTCTCCATAAGCCATCACCATTTTGTAAGCACAAAAGACAAGAAAGTCAAAGACAATTGTTAGTGAAAAAAGGCCAACAGTTCTATATCCATGCTAGAGAGACCTCAACCACGACCACAGTGACTCTGCAACAGCTACAGAAACACAGTGACCTTTAAAGCAGTAAACAAAAATAGACACGCAAAACAAAGTTGACTTACTCTGGCCCAAATCCCTATGAAGTTCAGCTTTGTGGTATCTTTCTAAGCATCTGAATTTATGAGAACACTTGCTAATTTTACATCACTTATGGGATCAGGAACAGGATCACGAAGAGGATCACACCCCCTTTTGAATAACACCAGGGTAAGGGCATCTGTCTCTACAACCCTGGCCTCAGGTAAAGTAGTGCCAATGCTTGGGCAGGAGACCTGAGTAAGTTCCTTTTCCATGACCTACAGCAAGGGTGTGAAGGTCATGATGAACTGGACATTGTCTTGTGGAGGTTAAATTCTCTCATTACCAAACAAAAAATAAAATGGATAATGACATAGCTAGTTGGAACAAAAAACTAAGGCCTTTATTGTTTTCTTAGGGACAGTATCCAGGGTTGAACCAAGCTGGGTGTGTGCACAGTATCTAGACCATGATTCTCACTCTCCAGTCTGTACTATAAACCAGATCTCCAAAACTTTAAAAGTAGTACTGTGCAGCTACTTCCTTTGAAGGTTTGCGTTAAGAAGGGATGTCTCAGTTCTCAGAAAAGACCAGAGACGAGATAACACTGACATGGTGAGATGGCTCATCTGAGGTTAAGCATATGCAATATTAACCTAGACTGGATTATCAAAGAGCCTAGATTATCAAACAATAAGAAAGGAACTGGATCTGAGAACTCACTCCCCTTCCCCATCCGTATTCACCATACACTCAATGGAACAGTAATCAACTACACACAAAAAAAAAACCAGTTCAACATTTTCCATTTTTCTAGTTTAAAGACAACATTCAATATAAGCTTGAGAGCTTATATTGTATCATAACATCATTTAAAACAATTACTATCTCTTCAAAACAGAAGCATGGGGAGGATGCAAAAACACAGCTAAGTAGTTCTGTTGTCTTTGTGACATTTTTTATTTACTCTTGCCTAGAGTTAAAATTTTAATTAAAGGTGCCTACTTAATTCTACCCTGCTGTGTAAGAACCCTTCAAATTTGAGTAGGGGCTGGAAACTGGTGGTGTGGGCTTCTGGAAGTTTTGACTGGCTAAAAGTCATTTAGTGAGATTCTGTGATTGAAAGGATCACTATGAGAACTTAAACCATATTAAAATCTAAACTAGGCAATGTTGGTGTACAGAGTGTCTGAAAAAGTTGTTCCGTCAAATACAAAATTGAAGTGGATTGTTTCCTTTCTTTCCTTATTCCATTCCATTCTGTAGAAAATGTGATACAGGCATAAATACACACTTTATTGTGTCATTTTTCAAAAGTCACAAAATCAACCCTTTAACTAGGGCTGCTGTGAAACACCAAAGGAAGATGAACTAAATTTGGGGTTTCTGGTTGAGGCTGGGAAAACTACAAATGACTTTAACTGAGCAGCTGCATAGTTTTATTACCCAATCATAAAAAGAGCCTTTAAAAAATTTTTTTTTTTCTTTTTAGCTCTCTTCAATGACTGTTGTTCCAATCAACGAGTAAAGCTTTTTCTTAACAAGCCGAAATCCTGAGCTGAGTATCAGAGTTCTCCTGAGGCCAGATGAGAAGCGAGCTCTACTAAAGAAAAAGTCCCTGAAGCTAGTCCACGAGCAGTTGTCCTGCTTAAACACCAGTGTAAGCTCAAAAGTAGGCACCACACTAGAATCACACACAATCCTATCCAGCTTTTTACATACATTTTCAATTTCCAAGTTCACGTGCATAACACAACCTCGCAGGCCACAGGGCTCAGTGGAGGAAAGCCGCAGGACATCTTGAGCAATTCTCTGGGTCAGTTTCTCAGGGACAAGGACCTTTGAGCAACCGAGTTTGGTTTGCTTTGATTTGGACAGACAGTTTTCCAGCATTTTAACCAAACTCTGGCAAGTTGTCTCCTCAAATATCACCTCATTGAGGTTGGGTTCAGGAACAACATAATCCCAGTAGTCGAAATCTGTAAGAAATGGAAATTTAAGATAAAAAAGAAAATTGAAACCCAAGAGCAGAAAAAACACACCAAGATACCAACAGTGGTTACTTCTATCTACCATGTCTACCTGCTTCTAGTATTTTTTTTGGCAGTCAGCTGACCTGACTTTGCGGTTAACTGGGTACATAACAGAGCAAGTCATTTAAATGGAGATTAAAAGTTCATCCATGAAATAAAGGTTTTGATAAATAGGCTAGATAGAATATACCCATTTCCCTTTGAATTTATATGTGTATACACACAATCTTAAAGACTGTGTAAAAAATCTAATGGTGGTTATCCCAAAGTATAGAGACTATTAGTGATTTTTCTTTTTTTAGGAATTTTTCACATGCTGTAATGCAGTAAGAGTTGTTTTCTCATGCGAGTTCAATAAAATATTTTCTCTAATTTCTCCATCACTGACAGTGAAAACATCTTCAAAATAGTCTTCTTCCATTCATTTTCTTTTGCTTGCTTATTTGCTTACAGGGGTTTTCTAATTTTGTTTTATGAGAACAAGCATTACTTCTGAAGTAAAAATGGTTCAGAGCTTTTTTTAATTGGACTATGGGACTGTAGTCTCCTCTTAGAATATATGCATTTATTGTAAAGTACAGAATTTTTACTATTCTTTAAGTTTATCATGCGCTTGATTAGCTGTATTAAATGTCTATCATATCTCTGTGTCTTTAATAGTCTTCACTGGAATGTCCTACAGATTCGAATTTTAGCTTTAATTTCTTTGATCAAAAATTGCTAGGAGAAGAGAAGGCCTTTGAGGTTCACAGGAATATTTATAACTGGCTGGGTAGTTTTTCTTAGCCAAGCAAAACAAAACAACCCTAGGAAAACAAAATTAGATTTGCTCAAAGGAAAAGAGATAGCTCTGCAGTTGGTCACCTACCTCCCAAATTAATCCTCCCACTTGGCAGGATGCCACACCACACACAGTCCACCCAGCAGGCAAGTGGCCTGCAGGCTCTCCTCCCTAAGCGTACTTCACCTTCATGGGCTACTATGTTTTCCTCTATCTAGATCATGGGGTCACTTAGATCACCATTTCATAACTAAACGAAACAAATGCACTACACATTATAAGGGCTCCACAATTTACCTAAGTAGAAAAAAGAAAATTTTAGAGCTATTGAATTAGATAATCAACCATTTCGCTTTCTAAATTAGGAAGGCCCACATAGCTCAAACAATTTATCTGTGGTTGCATAAACCTTTAGTGGCAGAGCAGTGTGTTAACTTAGAAACTGTTATTTAAAACTGCAAACGGCAACACGACAATATGTCATATGACAATATGTTAGTACCACTGCTGTTAACAAGTTCCCTTCTGTCATTAAAAATGGAATAATAGGTATATGCACAAATAGACTACTACTCAGCAGGGAAAAGGAACACACGCTGATACATGGAACAACATGGATGGAGCTCAAAACATTACGCCGTGGGAGAGGTGCCAGATAAAAAGAGTACATGCTGTACAATTCCATTTATATGAAACTCTAGAGGAGAAACTATAGTGACAAAAAGCAGATCAGTGATTGCCTGGAGAGGGGAAAAGGGGAAAATTTATGGCAACTGGGCACACGAGCCCTGGTGGCAGTGAGTAAGAGCATGGCAGCTAACTAAAAGGTCAGCAGTTTGAATCCACCAGCTGCCTTGGAAACCCTATGGGGCAGTTCTACTCTGTCCTAAAGGGTCCCTATGAGTCAGAACTGACTCGATCGCATCGGGTTTAGTTTTGGTTTGGGCACATGAGAATTTCTGGGGAGAGTGATGGTGGTGTTTACACAGGTGACATTTGTTAAAACACATATTTCAAAAAACAAACAAACACCCGTTGCCATCCTGTTGATTCTGACCCATAGCGACTCTAGAGGACGGAGTAGAACTGCCCTATAGGATTTCCAAGGAGAGGCTCCTGGATTTCAACTGCAGACCTTTTGGTTAGCAGCCGTAGCTCTTAACAACTGCGCCACCAGGGCTCCAAAAACACATTACTGTGCACTTAAAATCACCTTTACTTCACAAGTATACAGGGTTGGGGACCTATTTAACTTTTAATCCCAAAGAGTCTATTAGCAGAGAAGCATGCAGCTCACGGGTATTTTCATTTTTGTTGCTTTTATTTTTATGATGGAGACCTGGCGGTGCAGTGGTTAAGAGCTCGGCTGCCAACCAAAACGTCAGCAGTTGGAATCCACCAGCTGATCCTTGGAGACCCTATGGGGCAGTTCTACTATGTCCTATAGGGTTGCAATGAATCCGAATCGACTCGATGGCAACGGGTTGATTTTAAGTTTACTATGCACAAAAGATGCTCGAAAGTTTGGAAAGGTATCTCCTCAGGTGGATTTTGTGGCATCCTCTACACCGAGGACGGGAGTGAAGCTGCACGCCCGCCAACCCCCCGATCTACAGAGGGACTGCGATTTTTGTGGGGGGAGACGGAAGTAGGGAGCTGGGAAACTCACCACTTAGCAGGCTCCCCAGGTGGAAGCCATGGTCCAGCAACTCAGAAATGCTGGCCGAGTTCTTACTGCTCAAACTGCCAGTTGCAACCATAGTCAACGGCTCCGTTTCCCTCGCGGAGCGGAACGGCCTTTCCGGGGAGCTGGAAAGAGAAGGCGAGAAGGAGAGATTGGTGAAAGTAGGCAAGACGTGCAGAGGCTCCTAAAATGCTCAGCGTCGCCGGAAAGAACTAGCCGAGGCACTCACTTCCCAAATGGGGAGGAAGCAGCGTCTGCAACTAAAGTTTACAAAACCTGGGGAGCGGAGACGCCAACTACAACCACAACCCGAAACCACTTCAAAGTTAGCAAAACTTGGAGGTAACTTCTCCTGCGGAGTTCGCCCCCGCGCCCCCAGCAGCGGGAGCGCCCGTCCCCTCCCCCACCAAGGCCGCGGCGTCGCTCACCTGCTGGGACTTTGCAGGGGCAGGTGCTGGAGCCGACGCACTCGCTGGCAGTGCTGTAGGGTAAATACAGCCTGGCACCCGCCTCAGTAGCCCCTTGGCACTGGCACCCAAGCAGCTATCGGCACCCTGCTCGCCCAACCCCCAAGCCCCCCCACCCGGCGCCTCGGCCAGCTCCCCGGAGCAGCATCGCCTGGGGCAGGGAGCATTTTATACGTCCACCCCACCCCGCACCCTGTCCGGCCCGCCCACCTGCACCGCCCCGCTCCGACCCTCTGCTCCGCCCCGCCTGGGCCCGGTTGCATTTCAACCCCGATAGTTAGGCCCAAGGCAAGCCGCTGGAATTTGAGAATGACCCTGGGGTAGGGGTGACACCTGCTTTTTCCTGGGTGGACTACGGTCACCGTGGCCACAATTCTGGGTGCACAACTCGTCAGAGACTGACTACCTCTCTCTGGCCACCAAATTGGCTTCTTTGGGGCGACCCCTCCCCCTGCGCGCGCGCGCGCGCGCGCGCACAGGATTCACGTTGCTGGTTCTCTTGTTAAGATGCTGCCCCGGGCAGCGCGAAGCTTTACGCCCCTTGTTTATTACCATGACCTGAGACTTTGCTGTGTCATTCTCAACGCTTCGCTTATGTCCGTTTTGATGTTCAATGCGCATCACTTATGCATTTACTTCTATTGGCTCTACCCCGCGCCCCAGGGTTTCTCCAGCTTCCTCACCATGCGGTGAGGTCTAGCTTTCCTTTCCTGGCATCGAAGGCTCGCCAACGATTTAGGAAGGGTCTTAATGACCCCCTGCACTCCCGGGCTCCCCAGCAACCTTCGTGCGGTTACATCTGTGACTAATGAGTTTTCTCCGCGGGAAGGGTGAGCCTGGCACTCTTCTAATTAGACCTGACCCCAGAGCGCGAGGAGCTAGGATGAGGGGGAGTTTGCCAGGAAATTAAAACCATTAGTGAGATCTTAGCTGCTGCTTCCACTCGTCGGCTTGCTGGGAGCAATTGTCATTGCCAGAGGCAGAAGTTCTTAGAGCCGTGTTAGGGGGAGGAATTTCGTTTCTGGCGATCTTGAAGGGCCTTGGGGAGCGAACATAGTTCTGTATCCCTAGCGGGATAATCCCTGCGAGGCTTGGTGTGCAGTCCTAAACACGAGCTCATAGAGACACAGAGGAGCCACGGAAAGAGTCAGCATGCTCATACAACCTATAAGCAAGAAACCAAAGATGATTTTTTCTTTCCAAATTACTAAATCACTCTCTTCCCTCTTTGGTGTGCCAGTCGGAAATGATCTGTTCCGAGTGGGCATTACCACAGACCGGGGGTAGGTCAGGTTGTTGGCAGGGAGATGAAAATGTGGGGATGCCTGGAGGAGGAAGACTTCTGTAAGTAGAAGGTTCTAGTCTTGGTTCCCTGGCCCTTTAGGGTTCCACAGAGCAAGGACTGCACGTTAGGACCCTGAAAGGCGGTTTCAGCTGTTCAGGTTAAAAACTCTTAGCAAGAAAAACAACAGAAGGGTTAAGGAGGGTGTGATAAACAGATCAGTGGAAGGACATTCGGAGGCAAAGCAACAGAAATTAAAGCCAGCTTGACAGTCCATTTTTAACTCAGCGCAGGCAGCTCCACTGCTTTGAAGGTCAGCGGAGCTAGGGAAGCGGATGCTGATAGGCTGATCTTGGAAAGCAGATTTCCACTTCTATTTCAATAACAGAAAAGTGGAAAATAAACAAACCAATTTAAGCCGATTAAAAAGTAGTTTCAGTGGCTACTGTGTTAGGACCAATGGATGGATCCCTGGTCAGGTCTCAAATGCCAGCTGCCTGGCAGTCTATCCTTTGGCAGGTCACAGACTCTCCTTTTCTTACCTGAGCAGCATTAGTAATGAGGTTGCCTCTTACCTGCCTTGAAGGAGAGTTATTAGGATTAATAAAATGAATGGTCTGAACCTACACCGGAGGGGGGAAAATCACCCATGTTAATTTCCTTAGGGTATTTAGGCATAATTCATAAACTGAGTATAACTCCAAAGGGCAAGAAAGATTATTAAAACTTCTGTAAAGTAGCAGCTACTCTTGGCTCTCCTGACAAACTGATAGTTTGTAAAGTCCTTTGGGTTTTCTTGGCAGAAAACAATTTACCTATTGTCTTAGTCATCTAGTGCTGCTACAACAGAAATAGCACAAGTGGATGGCTTTAACAAGGAAATTTATTTCCTCACAGTTAAAGTAGCTAAAAGTCGAAATTCAGGGCATCAGCTTCAGGGGAAGGCTTTTTCTCTCTGTAGGCCTTCTTCTCTTCGGTGTTCCCCCGGTCTAGGAGCTTCTCTGCGCGGGGACCCTAGTCCGAAGGACGCGCTCTGCTCCCGGCACTGCTTTCTTATTAGTATGAAGTCCCCCTGTCTCACTGCTCACTTCTGTCTTTTATATCTCAAGAGATTGCCTCAGGACACAATCCAGTCTTGTAGATCAGGTCCTGCCTTACTAACACAACTGCCACCCATCCTCCCTCATTAACATCATAGAGGCAGGTTTACAACATCCAGGAAAATCACACAGTACCAGGAATCATGGCCTAGCCAAATTGATACACACATTTTTTGGGGGACATAATTCAAACCATGACACCTATGTACAAAAGGCTTCTAATAATAATATTCTTTTCTGCTGAATGGGACTTGCTCTCAGGAATTATAGACCATAAGGTATGATGAGTGTAGAACACCTACCGGGAATAATTAGTGGAGATTGATCTTTTAAAAATCTTTCTAAAAGGATAAAATATGCATTCTGTCACCAGTTCAAATCTTTGCATGATTAAATAAACAGAGCGGATTTTTTTTAAAAAATAAGCATAGAACAGAATTAGGGAAAACTAAGTGTCATGATAGTCTTGTGATGAGATGACAGACACAGTCTATGTTTGCTTTTCTTAAAATGTTTTAGAAATAGTTAATCATTTGTAAGTGAAAGTTTACTGCATTGGTATACTTTAGTGGTTTATCAGGGGCTTTTATTATATCCTTTTGAATTAATACTGTAAAAATAGTTTGTTGGGATTGTCCTAATTATCTAGAGCTGCTGTAACAGAAATACCACAGGTGGATGGCTTTAACAGAGAAATTTATTTTGTCACAGCCTAGGAGGCTAGAAGTCTGAATTCAGAGCACCAGCTCCAGGGAAAGTCTTTCTGTCTCTGTCAGCTCTGGGGGAAGGTCCTTGTCATCAATCTTTCCCTGGGCTAGGAGCTCCTCAGGGCAGGAACCCCAGGTCCAAAGGACATGCTGTGCTCCCGGCGCTGCTTTCTTGGTAGTATGAGGTCCCCATGTCTCTCTTCTCTATTTTATATCTCAAAATAGATTGACTTAAAGCACAACCTAATCTTGTAGGTTGAGTCCTGCCTCATCAACATAACTGCCTCTATCCCCACCTCATCAACAGCACAGAGGTAGGATTTACAACACATGGAAAAATCATGTCAGATAACAAAATGGTGGATAATCATACAATACTGGGAACCGTGGCCTAGCCAAGTTGACACACATTTTTGGAGGACATGGTTCAATCCATAACAGGGGTGCATACCGGGAATAATAGTTTTATTTGAATACAATATCTAATTGGTTAAGTAATTTGATTGCCTTTCATATGCCAATATATTATAGCAAATCACCAAAATCATAAGCAAGACCTTTAGCTTAAGCATACTTGCTTTTTTATTACTATGAAGATTTACTCATCTGCCTTCTTGCAAAAAGAAAAAAAATCAATAAAAAATGGCAACAGTGTGTTCATCTGACAAATATGCAAATATGTAAGTTCCATGTCTCCTCATGTATAAATATAATATTCATGATATCATTGCTTACATAAAGCGTAAATTCAGAATGCCAGGAATATTGCAAAAACAAAAACAAAAATGGAGATTTAATGTATTATTATAGGAAATGCTGGCGTCTTGTGAATTCATGATTTGGATTGTTGAACATTTATGACATATTTCACCGGCCAATTTTCTCTCCTTTTCCAATATGAGTCATTGTTTCTAGACTCTTATTAATAGGTTTACATTCAGTACATTGCATATTTTATTTCATAAACTGTGACACCTGAGGAAAAATTTCTGGGTCTCTTAATCTGTACAATGGATTCAGGGAGGATTTTTAGGACATAGAAGCTGATCTGTACAATATTCAAAGTTTCTTAGCACGCTCAGAGGATTCTTGTGAGGATTGAAAGAGATATCCTTTAAATTATCTCTTTTTTATAAACAAATCTGAGATCTTTAAATGTACATTGTTTCTGAGTTTCCTTGGCTTCACTAACTTTGTAATCTGGTGCCCACACGGCATGCTTAGAACAGGTACATGGTGGTGGTGTTGGGTGCTGTCAAGTTGGTTCTGACTCAGCTTAAGGAGTGATAGCTGTTAGTTGTGCTATTATTATGGTTCTGCAGCTATAGTTTGATGTTTCAGTGCAGCAAGTAAGGTACCGAAAAGGATTAGGGAAGTATTGTTAAAGTAGAACAAAATTTATGGTCTTTCCTGTTGACAGAAAATCTGAAAAATATTTGTTACTGATTGGGCAAACCTTTTCATACATTACTGTATGGGAAAGCAGGAAGGAGATCTCCCAATGATACGTAAGAAAATGATGTGGGTAAAAAAGTTTCCTTCGTGTAAAATAGGGTTTATGTGTTAATATTCCTTGATGAATCTGGGAAATGGTTTTCTGGTTAAAAATGAAATTTATAGACATTCGAAATCATTGACTATAAAAAGCAAACACAAAGAAGGAACAAAGCTGTTGCTGTCAAGTCAATTCCGACACATGGTGACCTTATGTGTTTCAGAGTAGAACTGTGCTCCAGAGGGTTATTAAGGCTGTGACCTTTCAGAAGCAGATCTCTAGGTCTTTCTTTCGAAGTACCTCTAGGTAGGTTCAAACAGCTAACCTTTGGGTTAGTAACCGAGAGCTTAACCATCTGCACCACCCAGGGAGCCTCATTGACTACAGAACCACCCAGTTGTTTCAAAATATGTATGACTTCTGTTAGCATTCTGGGTGAGATATTTCATTGTTATTTTTCTCTTTGAGATTGCGTCAACCATAAGATTTCCATTTATTGAAATATGCAGTATGAGTGATAGAATGAGATAGGATTTTCTGTTTTGCAAGGTAACATGGACACTTACCTAGTATAAGACAAAAATAAAGTTCAATGTAAAATAATATGTAATACCTGCTGCCAAAAGCTGAGAGAATCTTACAGTAGCAGAAGGCATTTCTTCTCTGAATTCAAGCTCAGAAATGGTTACCATAGAGATTTGTCTCTTAAAATAGTTGTATGAGTCTATTCTCTTCATAAACAATGCTGTGTACTATCTCTTTTTAAATAGAGAAAGCTGATATGTTTAAATGTACACAGTCTCTGTTTTTCCTTAGTTATGCAAAGATTTATAATTCAGGTGCCCATATAAGAGAATGCCAGCCAGGAGCATAGAGTAGGTCGTTGACATTTACTAGAGATACATCCTGAAATCTTTGCAAGTCCCAAATTTGAGAATACCATCATGGCATACTATTCTCTGGAATTTTTATGTGCATGAAGACAAGAAGAGGAAAATAAAGCTATGTTCTCATATAGGTGCTGATCTTTCATTGCTTCCGTCCTGCGTTAGCCAGATGCCATTTTGTGGCAAACCAGCTTTGCTCAGCTTTTGTTATGCCCGTCTGTGTCCCAGCAGAATTACAAATGACTTCATGACATAAACCTGTGTGGTTTCTCTGGAAGAGAATTAAATCGGAGACTGTCCAGGTGTCAACTAGATATGGGACTCTGTGGTGTGGTCCTTAGAATGGGATCTAATCCTCCTTCTTCAGATATAAAGCACATTAAGGTTAAAAAGCTTGAGTAAATCATAGTGATTTGATTTTTTTCATCTTCATGGTGTAGTAGTTGAATATATGGACTGTGGAGCCTGGCTGTCCGGGTTCATGTCCCAGCAATGCCATTTATTAGCTGTGGAACTATGGATAAGGTACTTAATGTTCTGTGCCCCCATTTCCACCTTTGAAATAGAAATTATAATAATCTTACCTCCCGGGGCTATTGTGAGGGTAAAATGAGTTAATACACAAAGCTCTCAATAAATGTTTGTCATGATTATACTTATGAATTTTGATCTGACTTTGAAAAATCCCTAATGTCCCAATGATATAGTTATGCAAAGGTAACTGGGGGGGGGGTGTTTATATGTGTTTGTAAGTGTTTATAAAAATGTATCTTTTATACTTATTCATTCATTTGGTTGGTTGAGATAAGTTTTATTGAGTATCAGTGGTCTGTTAGGTACTGCGAATAAAACAGAGAAACATAAATGTAGTCCCTGTCCCCAAGGAGATTATAGTTTAGAAAGGGATGTAAACAAATAAATGCAAGATTACAAATAGTGTGGTAAGTTATGGGAGATACAGGATGCTGTGGGAGCACGCTGATGTAAGCACTAATATATTTTGAAGGAAGATTTATAGTACTTGTTAGAGAATTAGGAGACCTGGCCCCACACACAGCTTTTATACTACCTTGGTCTCTGGCTTTGGAAGAGATGAGTCAGCAGAATCACCTGAAGGTAGTGAGAAACTAAAAAAAAAAAATTCATCCAGACTGGAGGAAGACAGACTTACCTGTGGATTTTAGAGTAGTAGAGTCAAGAGCCTGAGGATCTCTGGTGGCGCAGTGGTTAACTACTCGGCTGCTAGAATAAAGGTCAGCAGTTTGAATCCACCAATGGCTCTGTAGGAAAAAAGACCTGGTGATCAGCTCCTTAAAGATTACAGCCTTGGGAACCCTATGGGGCACTTCTGCTCTGTTCTATAGGGTCACTGTGAGCAGACACCAACTCAGCAGCAATGGGTTTGGCTTTTGGATAGAGACAAGGGCCTAGCTTTTTGACAATATCTTGGAGGTAAGAAGACACAGAGAAGAAGTTGAATTCCCATATATGGAAAAGATCCCATATAAGAAAAGAGGAAGAAGGACTGGCGTCATATTTACCTAGTCCTCGGTGGAATAAAGGCTTAATTGTCAGAAATTAACCTTCATAACAAACAATAAAGCAGTAATGTTGCTTTATTGCACAACCTGGTTTGTAAACTAAGAGTGATATCTCTGTATCTATATAGCTATAGAGATGCTTTTGGAAAATATTTTTTAAAACTTGTTTTTATTCAGTTTACAAATCTTAAAGCAACTTTATTGAAAAGCTCTACTTTTTACATCTATAGTCAACTTAAGAATTCCTCACATGGTACATTTTTTAGTTCTCCATTATTGAAGTGTTACTACCTATGAAGAAATCTATCTGTAAAGTACTTCTTAAAAAGTGTTTTTAATGTGTTCTGTATTTAAACAGATACTATGAAAACTCCACAGATAAAGGATATTTTTTTATTTTCTAAATCAAGGAGCTGTTTATAGATATTATAAAGATATAATCCTTTTAAGCAATTATATAGGTGGAATCTAATAAATGTAACTATAAAAATCAGTTTTAAAATAATGATCCTTACACTTTTTTTTTACTTGTAAGTAGTCCAGGGGAAGTATTACTGAAGAAGGTCCAGAAAACTCAAAATGAAAGAAAATAATAAAGTTAGTAAAGTAGAATTGACTTCAAATTTATGAACAGCCTATTTTTAAATTACAAAATTAAAAAAAAAAAATCAAATTCCTGCTCCTAACCCTCATCCATGCCCTTCTTTGTCCACCTACCCTCTCAGATAACCACTTTTATTAGTTTTTAGGTGTTATTCTAGAATCTTTTTATGGAAGTACAAGCCATTGCTAACATATATTCCTGTTTTCACTCTTTTTGACACAAAGGAAATATTATTCTTATGCTTTTTGGCACTCACAATATATCTTAGAGATCTTTCCATATGAACACATAGTATTTCCTCTTTCTCACTCTCTCTCTTTTTTTTCCCTTCTTCTAGATATGTAGTGATCTGTTTTATAGACCTTCATTTAACCAGTACCTTACTTAAGGACATTTTGATTTTTGATTTTTTACAAATTTTTGCAATTACATAAAATACTGTAGTGAATAATCTTATTCATAAGTCACTTTGAATGTGGAAAAGTATATCTGTAAGATAAATTGTCTGAATAGGGACTTCTGCATTAAAGGATAGATGTACAAAGTATAGTTTTTGGTAGATACCGATAAATTGTGCATCCTAGAGGTTGTACAATTTTAGGCACCCACCAATAATATAATACCTATTTCCTCATACTCTTTCCAATATTCATTTGTTCATTTCATAAATATGTATTAAGCATCTACTATACCTTTTTGTGGAGCACTAGTGGCCTAGCGGTTAAGAGCTATGTCTGCTAACCAAAAGGCCAGCAGTTTGAATCCAGCTGCTCCTTGGAAACCCTATGGGGCAGTTCTACTCTGTCCTATAGGGTCGCTATGAGTCAGAATTGAGTACACAGCAACGAGTTTGGTTACAGGTTATACCTTTTTGTGGAGCCCTGGTGGCATAGTTGGAATCTACTCGTTGGCAGTGGGTTTACGGGTGGCACAATGGTTAAGAGCTCAGCTGATAACCAAAAGGTTGGTAGTTCAAATCCACCAGCTGATCCTTGGAGACCCTATGGAGCCATTCTACTCTGTCCTATAGGGTTGCTCTGAGTCGGAATTGACTCTACAGCAACACTTTTTTTTTTTTTTTAATATATATACCTTTTTATGTAGTTTTAACATGCTCTAGAAACTTTTTAGTTAGGGGCTGTAACTTCCCTCACTCTAGTTAGGAGAAATATTAGTGTCCTAGTTTTACAAACATAGTCCCTGGGTGGTTCAAACAGGAAGCACGTTTGGCTGCTAACTAAGAGGTTGGAGGTTTGAGTACACCTAGAGGTACCTCAGAAGAAAGGCCTGGAGATCTACTTCAGAAAAAGTCAGCCATTTTAGTTTTATAAATGGAGAAACTACAAATGGAAATTGTTAGCTGTAATTATCAGACAAAAAGGAAAAATAGATCTTATTCTTCCCAATTTCCCAGTTTTGTGGAAAGTATTGATTATTGTTACTTCACTGATTGATGAATTCAGGCAACAAATATATTGGGATTTTTCTCACCACTATATTTATAATGAATTGTTAATTCGAGGTTTGGTTGTTATGGGACACTGCTATGTTTATTGAAGCCAGTGACCCTTTGATTTCTGTTAAGGAGAGAATCTGCTTCAAAACAGAGAAAAACATCCTTTGATATAAAACTCACAAGTCTTCTGTAACTTGATGTCATTGTTTAAATAGTTGAATAAAAATTACTCCTATTTAACCACTGCAAAAACATGATTTTATTATAGTCTGCAGTAAAATAATTCAGTTCAATGCAATTCAGTTTATTAAATGTATATGGATGCCGCTATAGAGTACAGGTGAGCATGGATTCACATGCAGGTTTGAACAACAATGACACACAATGAGACTTTGCGTAATGTTCTAGGTTTTATCTGTCCTATGTGATAGCCACTAGACACAGATTGCTATTGAGCACTTGAGATATGATCTATTTAAGTTACTTTTTGTACATGGTGCAAGGTATGGATTGAAGTTCATTTATTTTGCATATGGATGTCTAATCATTCCAGCACTGTTTGTTGAAAAATTATTTCTCCACTGAATTGCCTTTCACCTTTATGAAAAATCAGTTGACCATATATATGTTACTTTTTTTTTGTATTTATCCTATTCCATTATATGTTTATCTTTTTGCCAGTATCACAGTATCTTAAAGTAAATCTTGAAATAAGGTAGTGTGAGTTCTATAAATTTGTTCTTCTCTGTCAAAATTATTTTGGCTATTCTAGTTCCTTTGTATTTTTATGTGAATTTAGAATCAGCTTATTAATTTTGGAAAACAAAAATAGTCTGATGGAATTTTGATTGGAATTGCATTGAATCCAGCTCAGTTTGGGGAAATTTGCATTTTAACTCTATTGAGTTTTTCAACAATGAACATGTTATAAATGTTCATATACATATTTATTCAGGTCTTCTTTGATTTCTTTCATCAAAGGTTTGTAATTTTCAGCATGCAGAACCTGTATATATTTGTTAGATTTATACCTAAGTATTTCATGTTTTTTGGTACTCTTTTAAAAATTCAGTTTCCAGTTGTTCATAGCTAGCATATATAAATACAAGAGAAATACAGAAATGTCCAAAAAAAAATTGACCTCATTTCCTGAACTCTGGCTAAACTCACTTATTAGTTCTACTAACTTTCTTATAGATTCTTTGGGATTTTCTATACAATCATGTTATCTGCAAACAGTTTTATTCAATTTATTCCAATATATCTGCCTTTTTCTTTTCTTCCTTTATTGCACTGTCTAGTATCTCAGGTATAATGTTGAATATGAGTGGTGAGAGAGAACATCCGTGCCTTGTTCCCACTCTGAGGGAGAAACTATTCAGTCTTCCATCATTAAGTATGAAGCTAGCTGCAGGTATTTTAGATATGTTCTCCATCAAGTTAAGGAAGTTCTCCTCAGTTCCTGTTTCCTTAAAGGTTTTAGTATGAATGGCTGTTAAATTCTGTCAAATATTTTCTCTACATCTGTTGATGTGATTGTATGGTTTTCTGCTTTAATCTGCTGATATGGTGATTTACATCTATTGACTTTAGAATGTTGAATCAACCTTACATTTCCTAAATAAGCCTCATTTGCTCATGATGTATTATCTTTTTTATATTTCTGGATTTGATTTGTTAATATTTTGTTGAGAGCTTTTGCTTCTATGTTCATAGGAGATATTGCCTTCAGTTTTCTTTCTTGTAATAGCTTTCTCTGTTTTGGGTATCAGGATAATGCTGGTCTTCTTAAATAAGTCATGTCGTGTTTCTTCCTCTTGTATTTTTTGGAAGAGTGTCTGTAGAATTGATGTTAATTCTTTTAAGGTTCATTTAAAATATCACATCTTTGGAGAAAGCTTTCTTAATCCCCCAGTGTTGCTTAGGTCCCCTCTGTTATTAATTCTCTTAGTTGTCTTTTTTTAAAGCATATTTTTCTTTACAGGTTTTATCACAATTTATTATAAGGTTTATTTATTTATTTATTTATAAGGTTTTTTTCTTTAATGTATTTATTCTACTCTATGTTTGTGTTGTTCACCATTATATACACATTGCTTAGCAGTGTCTGATACGTAATAAATGTTCAATAGATATTTACTAAATGAATAAATAAGTCCCTTGGAATTAATCAATGTCATTATTCATTACTATACCTCTATAATTGATTACTATGTATTCATGAAAACTTCCTATAGTAAACAGGATATCACTTCAGACAAAATCTTAATTAGTATTGAAAAATGTAATATTTTAATAGGATTAGATACTTGTAAACAGTAATTTATAATGTTGAGTTAGAATTTCTATAAATTACTTAATCCGAAATTAAAATACTTTTATATTTTTTAATGTAAATGCCACAAACTAAAACTGAAATTTTAGAACTCATATTTAGCCTTAGTATGAAAACGAAAAGAATTTAGTCAGAATGTGTATTAGTTACTTAGCTTTTAATGCTCAAATACAACACATTTAAATAAGGAATTCAGTGTTATTTAATATATTTGCTATTTCCTAATTTTCCTTGTTTTTTTTTTTTAAGCCAAATAGCCTAAAATATACTTTGGTAAGTGTCTTAGTTACAACAGAAATACCACAAGTGGATGGCTTTAACAAAGAGAAACCCATTCTCTCATGGTCTAGTAGGCTACAAGTTCAAATTCAGAGCATCAGCTCCAGGAAAGGCTCCCTCTCTCCATCAGCTGTGGAGGAAGGTCCCTGTCGTCAATCTTCCCCTGGTCAAGGAGCTTCTCAGTGCAAGGACCCTGGGTCCAAAAGATGTGCTATGCTTCTGGTGCTTCTTTCTTGGTGATATGAGGGACCCCCTGGCTCTCCGCTCACTTCTCTTCCCTATATCCCAAAAGAGATTGGCCTAAGACACAATCCAATCCTGCATATCTCATCAACACAACCACCGCCAATCCATCCCATCAACACCACAGTGATAAGACCTGCAACACACAGGAAAATCACATCAGTCACACAATGGAGGACAACCACACACACTGAGAATCATGGCCCAGCCAAATTGACAACACATATTTTTTGGGGGACACAATTCAATCCATGACAGCAAGGAAAATAGCAAACCAGTCAGAGCAGGAAGCTACAGATCATATGATCCAGACTCTGGCAGAGAAGCAGCCTTTTTTACAAATGCTTATAAAGAAAAAGAGTAAGAAAGTGTTTACAATTCTAGTTACTTCCATTTTAAATAACTTTTCCAACTTTTTCCCATTTAAACAAATGCTATAATCCTGTCCCCTCCACAGCAACAATATTTTTGGAGATGGAAGAAAGTGACCCCTATGGTTAGCTGATTAACATGTTATAGAAGAGACCATCAATATATTAAAAATGAAGAAAAAAAAACCTGAATTTCTCAATTTTGCCTAAATGACTTTTTCTCATCAGTCTGCTTTCATTCATTAATTCTTTTATTCTTGCAGTAGTTATATTTTGAGGGCCTGACATGTGCCAGGTGCTATGGTAGGAGGCAGGGATGATACCAGGAGCAGCATAGATGTAGCACTTGTCCTCATGGAGCTTACAAGTTAGTGGGGGAATATAGACAATGCACAAGACATAACAGCAAGTGATGCTAAGTCCTTTAATGAAGGACATGCAGGGTGTTACAGTAGTACAAACAGGAGTATTAACCTGGTCCGGGGTGAGGTTATTAAAGCTGATATTTGAAAGATACATCAAAACTATGTGAAAGGGGGTGAGGAGTGGAAAGAGTGTTCTAGGCAGATAAATTACTACTTTTAATAACAACTGGTGTTTATTGGGCTTTCACTAAATGAGAAGTACTGTGCTAAGTGTTCCACATGGATAATCTCATTTGACCTTTATGTGGTGTTATGTATTGGTCGTTATTGTTCATAATTTATAGATAAGGAATCTGGAACATAAATCGTTTAGAAATGTGCCTCAGGTGGTAAGTGGTGGAGCCAGGATTTGAATAGTGTTACTTTTTGTTCAAGATTTGGATACACCTACACCTTCTTATCGAGTCTGTCATTATCTGACATTTCACATTTACGACAATAGTAAAAAATCCAGTATCCGACTATTTTGCCCATCAATGACGTACGTCTGGCAGTAACAAATGCCAAGGTGTGAAGCAAGAGTAACGCTGGCTGTGATGGTTAAGGTTACGTGCCAGCTTGGCTGGGCCATGATTCTCAGTGGTTTGGCAGTTAGGTAATAATGTAGTTTGGCAGTTATGTAATGATGTAATTTGGTAGTTGTATAATGATGTAGCCATCTGTTTTGTGATCTGATGTGATCATCCTTCATTTTCACATAATGCTGATTTTCACATAACAACCTGGTCTTTGGAACCTAACCATGTTGATAAGTGAGGCGTGAGTGTAGTGTTATTCTACGTGTGACTGGTTTCAGGAAAGAAACTCAGAATAACTGGAGTGTAAAATGCTGATCTACCACCCGTCTGTCAGTTTCTCATACTGTGGTGGGTTGCTATGATGCTGGAAGTTGTGCAGCTGGATTTCAAATACCAGCAGGGTCATCCATGGTGGACAGGTTCCGGTAGAGCTTCCAGGCTAAGACAGAATAGGAAGATAGACCTGGTGATATATTTCCAAAAATTAGCCCATGAAAACCCTATGGATCACAACAGAATATTGTCAGATATTATACTGGAAGATGAGCCCCATGGGTTAGAAGGCACTCAGAATACACCGTGGCTGCAATGATAGACCTGAGCATACCAGTGATGGTGAAAATGGTGCAGGACCGGGCAACATTTCGTTTTGTTGTACATGAAAGCTCCATGCGTCAGAGCCAACTCAGAGGCAACTAACAACAACAACAGAAATTTGATGGAGGGAGGTTGTTGGTGGAGGTAAGTGGGGGAATGGGCAAGAATAAGATTGGAAAGGAAGAAAGTAAGGATCAGGTTCTGAAGGGCCTTGGAAGCCAGGTAAAGGAGAAACTTGAATGTCACTTAGATGTTAGCCATATTATCCACAATTTAAATTCCCTCCATCAGCTCTTTCTTCTTATCTGATGTAGTGAAGAATATCATCCTGACTCAGCTGATGTGACTTAAGCATGATATAGATTATATTTTAGTGGAATATTATTTTGGTTGAGGAAAATTATTCTGCCCCAGGGTAAAATAATCACAGAAAACTTCCTTATGTGAATTTATAGCTTCTTGCAGTCTGACCAACTGGATGCATTGTCTGTAGTTTTCTTTACTGAAATATATTTATTTA
>NW_004444007.1:1054166-1056095 GCF_000243295.1 Trichechus manatus latirostris
TTAGATTCAAAATTTTCTTTATATATAACCATTGTATTACAATTCTCTTTTTTGAGTGAAAGAGAAAACCAGACCAAACCTGTTGCTGTTGAGTTGATTCCTACTCATGACAACCTCAGGTGTTACAGAGTAGAACTGTTCCATAGGGTCTTCTTGGCTGTAATCTTTATAGAAGCAGTTTGCCAGGCCTTTCTTCTGAGGCACCACTGGGTGGGTTCAAACCACCAACCCTGAGATAAGCAGCTGAGTGCAAACTGTGCCACCCAGGGACATTTGAGAGAGAAAGGAGAGTTTATTTTTGTTTGCATGCCTTGTGTATTGAATTGTTAAAGTGTGGTGCTCTTGAGAGGTCCCCGTTTAACTCGTGTGTGAGCTAGTTGCTACAGTACGCTGTGTTCATGACCCTAACCAACCAGCATACCTAAAAGGAGAAAGGAAAGAGAATATATTTGCTCAACACAAATATATGACCGTTATAGGGAAAATGGAGTCCCTGTATGGTGCAAATGATGAAGGTGTTTGGCTGCTAACTGAAAGATTGGAGATTCAAGTCCACTCAGAGGTGCCTAGGAAAAAAAGACCTGGGAATCAACTTCCGAAAAAATCAGCCTTTGAAAACCCTATGGAGCAGAGTTCTACTCTGACACGCATGGGGTTGTCATGAGTCAGAACTGACTCTATGGCAATTGGTTTTACTGGCAGAGAAAACAGAACAAGCAGGTGTATTCAATAGTGAGTCTTTGCTATGTCTTCTTTTGAAACAGCAGAAAAACATGCAGATAAAGAATTATAACTCCTTATTAGAAGGATCTTACGCAGAATTGTTTCTACATCTAAATATTTCCAGAACATTAGGCTTTATGGCTCAACATTTTTCTGAGTGGAATTGGGGATCTTTAATGACCAGCATTCTGACTTTCTGTGTCTTAACAGAGATACTCTCAGTTCACCAGCCCATCTAGAACAGATTTCTACCTGTGACTGCAATGTAATAGTTCCTTATTAGCCAAACTCTAAAATGAACCTTTTCTTGTTGGACATTCTATTCAAATATTGGAAATCCAATTCCCATAGTGTCCACAGAGGTGTGTTACTCATGGTTATTGGAGCCTAATGAAGACCGCAGAATGGCCTGAACTCAAATCTTTTTCTTACTTTCCAAGCAGCATGTCGGATTCTGCAGACCTGATGCAGTTTAGAGTCCAATGATTCTACTTCTTCTTGTAAATAACATTTTAGATTATGTATGGTTTATAAAATGTCAGTAATGAAATATAAATTTGTCTTTGTATATCTGTCTTTAAAAAAATAAAACTGCTCAGACGGGGATTTTTCATGGGATGAAAGCTTCTTTAGTTAATTGCAAACAATTATCGAAGTAGGCCCTTCTGGTAGGAAATGGAATTCTTTTTTTTTTTTTTTTTTAATTGTGCTTTAGACTAAGTTTTGCGGAACAAATGAGTTTCTTTTTTTTATTGTACTTTAGATGAAGGTTTACAGAACAAATAGTTTCTCATTAAACAGTCAGTGCACATATTGTCTTATGACATTGGTTAACAACCCTAAGACATGTCAATACTCTCCCTTCTCGATCTTGGAGGACCTGTTTTTTTGGTGAAAATATACATAGCCAATGTTACACCATTTCAGAAGTTTCTACATGAACAATTCAGTGACATCGATTACATTCTTCCGGTTATGCTGTTATTCTCACTATCCTTTTCCAAATTATTCCATCACCATTGTCTTCAACTCACTGCCCCCTAGGCTTCCCATCAAACCTTTTGAGTTGCTGTGGTGAATTTGATCTCACATAGATAATTTTTTTTTTTTTTTTTTGTACCTTAGATGAAGGTTTGCAGAACAAATAGTTTCTCATTAAACAGTTAGTACACATATTGCCCTAGGAAGATGGTTAACAATCCCATG
>NW_004444007.1:1057505-1085846 GCF_000243295.1 Trichechus manatus latirostris
GTCCTGTATTCAGCCTGTGGTCTGATGTTGTTTGTTCTCATATCAAAGGACTCCCTTTAATAAGTCTTGTAAGTTTGGTTTGGTTTTTAGATTGTCCTTGAATTTCTCTTTATCTGGAAATGACCTAATTTCCCCATCATATGTGAACGAGAGTTTTGCAGGATATATTATTCTTGGCTGGCAATTTTTTTCTTTCAAGGTTTTAGATATGTCATCCCATTGCCTTCTTACCTGCATGGTTTCTGCTGAATAATCCTAGCTTAGTTTTATTGTTTCTCCTCTGTATGTGACTTTTTTTTTTTCTTGAGCTGCTCTCGGGATTCTTTGTTTGTCTTTGGTTTTAGCGAATGTGATTATGATATGCCTTGGTGATTTTCTTTTGAGGTCTATCCTATATGGGGTTCGTTGAGCTTCTTGGATGGTCAGATTTTCATCTTTCATGATATTGGGGAAGTTTTCTGTCAGCAATTCTTCAATGATCTTCTCTGTGTTTTCTGTTTTCTCCCTCTCTGGAACACCGATCACTCGCAGAGTTTTGCTTTCG
Source organism: Trichechus manatus latirostris (assembly GCF_000243295.1). Classification (NCBI taxonomy): domain Eukaryota; kingdom Metazoa; phylum Chordata; class Mammalia; order Sirenia; family Trichechidae; genus Trichechus; species Trichechus manatus. The sequence continues at coordinate 1,058,050 of NW_004444007.1, forward strand.
ATTGTATCCCACATAATGCTCAAGGTTTCTTCATTTTTCTTCTTTCTGATTTTTCATCAGAGTTGTAGCCAAGTGTTTGTCTTCAATTTTGCTGATCCTATCTTCCATCATTTCAGACATGCTCCTGGGCCCTTCTATGACACTGTCGATTTCTGAAATCTTGTTGTTTATCTTTCGGATTTCTAATTGTTGTTTTTGTATGATTTCTAGTTGTGAATTTATTTTAGCATTTTGTTCCTGTATTATTTTCTTGAATTCTTCCATTTTTTGTCTGTATTTTCCATGAATTTGTCTGCCTTTTCAGTGAATTTGTCTATTTTCTCCTCATTTTTGTCTGCTTTTTTCTTCAACTCTTGGATAATTCTGAATATTAGAAATTTGAATTCCCTATCGGTTAGGTCTAGTGCCTTTTCTTCTTCTGGAAGGTCACCTGGTGTTTTATTTTGGACACCTACTGGAACCATCCTGTCCTGTTTTTGTAAATATTTTGATATTGTCTGCTGTCTTTGGGGCATTCAGTGGTTATTTTCCTTATTTATTGATTGCAGATTTGTTTGTTTCATCCTACTTTTTTGTTTATTTGGTTATGTCTGAGCAAGTGGGCTATACGTTCTTTGTTGTTTGCTCATCTGTGGGCAAGATACTTTTCACCTCCTTCTCCAATGGGAAGGGTCAGTCTTTCAGGTATGGTACAGCAGGGCAGGACCAGCTGAAGGGGAGTTGCTGGGGTGGGTTGTTTGTGGCATGTACCAGGGCTGACAGTGCAGACCAGGAATCAGTGCAGGGCAGGTTCCATTCGGCCATGCCTGTGCTGCTAGGGAGTGTGATGTTCACTGCATGGTGCAGGTAGGCAGGAAGGAGGGGGTAGACTGTGATGTGTAGAGCTAAGATGGGTATGGGAAAGAGGAGAGAGAGGAGAGAGGAACAGGAGCCAAAAACATACACACAAACAAAAAAATGTGGTAAGGTAACTTCCTATTGGAGTGGAGAGATGAGAGACTGAGAAATGGGGAAAAACAAACATGAAAAAAAAAAAGAAAAAAGGTAAAAGAAAAAAATGAATAAATTGAGAAACTGGAAATGAAGAAAGACAAAAAGGGAATAAGAGAGAGAAGAAAATAAAACAAAGAAACTAAAAAAAAACCCAAAACAAACAAAAAAACAAAACCAAAAACAAAGAAAAAACAAGAAAATAGAAATGCCCCCAGGGATGTCCCTGTGTGTCTGCGCAGAGTAAGGGAGTAGCTTCCAAGCCACGTGGTACTGCCCAGCTAGAAGGGGCTCCCAAGCCGAGAAAAGAAAAAGAAAACAAACAAACAAATGAAAACAGAACAAATCAGAGCAAACAAACAAACGAAAAAGCCCCGGGGGTCCCACCAGCATGGCTGCACGAGCCAGGAAGCAGTTTCACAGTTGAGCAGTGTTTCACAGCCTTCAGGAAGAAGCAAAGATGGTGCATAGAGCCAGGTATTTGAGAGAAAGGAGGGGGAGGTGGTGAGAGGTAAGGAAGAAATCTAAAGAAGTGAAAGAAAGCAACACCAGCAGCCAACAAAAGGCACTCAGGGAGCCGGCCAGTGCGGGTGGGTGGAATCCAGGCGACACTGGTGTGAAGGTTGTGCTTCCCAGCCAAGAAACTTGCCACAGGAAGCAGAGGAGGCTAAGTCGGGGTGAAGAAGGGTGGGGAGTGGGAAAGCCTGTATCACTGGTTACTGGTTGTTCTGTCTCCTGCTGGAAACTCCGTGAAGCTGCTTTCTCATATTGCCTGTTCGCTGATCTCTGACAGGAGTCCAAGATGGTGGAGCTGTGCTGCAGTAGCTGATAGGGGACCTCTGCATGTATCTTTCCTCACTCTCTGTTCTTGGTCAGTCTCTATTCCAGCTTGGCTGAGTTCTTTATCTCTTCATTTGATGCTCAGGGTTTCAGGATGGACATGTGACTGTTTGACTTTGTTTTTCTGATCTTTGCTGCAGAGGGATGGCGTGGTGCTTCTGACTATAGCGCCATTTTCACAAATTAGTTTCTTATTAAACAATTAATACGCATATTGTTTTGTGATATTGGTTGCCAACCCTACGACATGTCAACAGTCTCCCCTTCTTGACCTTGGGTTCCCTATTTCTATTCATCCAGCTTTCCTGTCCCCTTCTGCCTTCTTGTCCTTGCTCCTGGGCTGGTGTGCCTATTTAGTCTCGCATACATAGTTGATCTATGTGTATTATTTTTTGTTTTATGGACCTGTCTAATCTTTGACTGAAGGGTGAACCTCAGGAGTGACTTCAGTATTTAGTTACAATGGTGTCCAGGCGCCACATTCTCAGGGTTTCTGCAATTTCTGCCAGACCAGTAAGTCTGGTCTTTTTTTGCAAGTTAAAATTTTGTTCTACATTTTTCTCCAGCTCTGTCTGGGACCCTCTCTTGTGATCCCTGTCAGGGTAGTCGGTGGTGGTAGCCAGGCACTGTCTAGTTGTGCTAGACTCAGTCTGGGGAGGCTGTGGTAGCTGTGGTCCATTAACCCTTTGGACTAATCTTTCCCTGTATCTTTGGTTTTCTTCATTCTCCCTTGCTCCAGATGGAGTGGGACCAGTGGAGTATCTTAGATGGCCACTCCCAAGGAAATGGAATTCTTGTCTGTCTTTGAGTCCCTGCTCAGGAGCCCTGACCTTTGTACTTGGAATGCAACAAATTCTAATTTTTGGTTAGCTTATTCAGGGTTAAGGAAAATCTCCTCCAGTCCCATTTTATTGTCACCCACTTTAAAATTGGAAAAAAAGGAGAAACTGTGCTTATGGAATATCAAATTATGAGTCAGGTAATAGACAAGGAGAAAAAGAAGGGAGCCTCCCTTTATGCATTAGGCTTTCACTTAGTTCCAGATCTTGTGAAGATGCCAATACAGTCCATGCAGCACTATGTGAATTAAGCTGACACATTCATTCTATCATACACTAGAGGTGCCATTTGAAAACATTAAAAGCAAAAAGAAAAAAAAATCAATGGCAATCTAACAGGACTGGTTGAGTCAGCAACTAAGTCACCAATTTGTCTCATTTCTGGAAGAAATCCAGCGTTTGATAATTAGAGTTTTTCTAGAAATTGACTTGGTAAAACTAGGTCGGTCCTCTTGGACTTTGAGTCTCCTCTTAAAGCAGAAGAGTTTTGGTCTGACAGCGCACACTTAGTCTCCCCCACAGGTACCTTCACGTCCATGAGATATAGAAGAGTTTGCCAGTATTGGTACTTGTTCATTTTAAGATAAAGAAACCAGTCCCTTGGCATTATGTCAACATTCTTGAACAAATATTTTGTATCTGAACAGGGAGAAACCTTGGTAAAACCATACCTGTACCAGTTGCTGTCGAGTTGATTCAGACTCATGGCAACCCCATGTGTGTCAGAGTAGAACTGTGATCCATAGGGTTTTAAATGGATGATTTTTCAGAAGTGGATCACCAGGCCTTTCTTCTGAGGCACCTCTGGATGGACTTGAACCTCCAAACTTTTGGTCAACAACCAAGAGCATTAACTGTACCCCACTCAATACTTTGTGCTAATTTTCTACTCAAACCACAAAATAGGTGAATTTTACCTTCTGTCCTTTGAATTTGATCTTTCTATGCAACCTGGGGATCTTTTTTCATCCCTACCTTGGCTATCTCAGTGTCTTCTGGGTTTCAAGTTTATTTAGTCTGAAAGTCCTGTATTCCTCATTATAGGAAAAATTTTCCCTTCTCTGCAGTGCTCATACTTCATTTACTTCAATCTCCCTTTCAGAAAATACTTGGCTTAGTTCTAATCCCTCAGTGCTCTTATTTTTAGGCAATAATGGGTAGTAATTACATACTGGGTATACTATAATTGCTGTTAATACATTAGGTGGTTTATATTTTTATCTTTGTTAGATAATATGATGTCTTAGCCTAGTTAAAATGGTAGAGAATTAAAACATTTCAACAAACGAGTGAGGGAAAGCCTACACAGGACAGTATTTCACATTCTTTAAATACCTAGAACTCATTTGTTGTGTATGTTTGTGCTTATTTTTTTTTTTCTTCAAAACATTTTTAAGCGATATAATTTAAGCATTTTGGGAGTTTTCAAAATAAAGAGTAAAGGAAAAAAAAAGTCCCTTTAAATGTGTACCAGTAAAGTCTTCAAGACTGGAAGAGTCCCAAAAGCTATGCAAACTTTGTCCATTCATTTTAGTAGACCTGAAGACATAATCTAGTCTAATTATCTTACTTAAAAAGCCAGGAAAGAAATAACAGGAAACTGAAGTGTTCACCAAAGTCACAGAGATAGTTGCTGGCAGACTGGGAACTAGAACCCAGTTTTAATGTAATTGATCTGATACATTTTATTTAAATAAAGATCAGCATTGTTGGGTGCTGTCGAGTCAGTAACAACTCATAGCAACCCCTGTATAAGAACAGAATGTTGCCCAGTCCTATTCCATCCTCACAATAGTAGATATGTTTAAGCCAATTGTTTGCAGTTACTGTATCAATCCATCCTTTAGAGGGTCTTCCCCTTTTTTGCTGACCCTAGAATTAGTAATAAGATTAGGTATTTGTTATAAACTTTGGGGTTTATATTTCCAGGTATAAAGACAATCATTTTAGCACCATTCTCTCTCATTCCTCCTCAAAAGCTACGTCTCTAACTACCTTTTAAATCGAACTCACAATTCACCTTCCTGTAAGAAAATGTGTGTGACTACCTTATTCCAAATTTATTCAACCTCATCAGCCTTTAGGAAAATATTTTCAGTATGTTTAGCATGTATTCATTTATTTAAAAAGAAAGCAACTGTGTCTAGTTTATTTGTCTTATTTTCCCCATAAATAAGCATGCTCCCTTTTCACTCCACAGCACCCAGTGAATGCTCTGAAAATGCTGATGGTAAAATCCTTTTCCCATCCACTTTCTTTGACCTTATTTCTGCTGGACCGCCCTAGTCTGAAAGCGAGTACCTGGCTGGTGTAAACAGTTAACGTGCTCGGCTGCTAACCAAAAGGTTGGAGGTTCGAGTCCACCCAGAGGTGCCTCTGAAGAAAGGCCTGCTAATCTACTTCCAAAAAATCAGCCATTGGAAACCTGATGGAGCAAGGTTGTACTCTGACACACGTGGGGTTGCCACGCGTTGGTGTTGACTGGATGGCAACTGGCACTGATCATTTGAAAGGGGAAGGTGTGCTGGAGATTAAGTAAAAAATTCTCGGGGCTCATTGCAATTGAAAGTAACCTCATCTGGCCTTCTGAAGAGCAGAGTTTAAGGAAGAGGAGTAGTACATTCAAGGCCAAAGGTCTGCAAGCAAATAGCCTGGAGGTAAGGAAAACTGGCTGTAAGAAAACAAAAAACAAAACCAACCCTGGGAAGGTACAGGATTTTTAAAGGCATGAGGGAAAGAGTATCCAATTTAGATCAACCTCCTGTCTCTGCTTTTTATATCCCTGCTGTGAATTCAGGAAAATAAGCTCCCAAGTTAATTGTCCTGTGGGTGTGCACCTGTGTAGCTGTGTGTTCCGAGATCTTCTAAGTCTTTGTACATCAAGTGATCGCTCTGATGCCCCGAGAGAGTCAGTGCTTCCTGGAAAATCTCAAACTTGCTCCTTGGAGTTTATTTCTCCCTAGTGGAATCTGATTCACTGTGGTATTTATAGCGGATGTTTTGATTCTGTGCTGGCGCCTTGGGCACACAGTGCATTTTTGTAGATGCTGTTGTCATGAAATGTGGCTTGCAAAACTATTAAAAGGCTAAAGCAGCCTTTTTTTTTTTTTTTTTAACTTTTAGGCAAGAATCAAGATTGAAGGCTGCACTATTGCTTAATGCTTTTCTGTACCGCTTCTTGTTTCTAGTAGGTCCTGACAAGGTTTTTGATGCTTAAGAATGAATCGTAAAAACTTCAGAATAAATAAAAAACTGCATCTCACTCCCATATCATTAGCTGAAGGTATAGATGTTAGTCTCTTAGAGATATTAGAGTTGAAAGTCATTCTGATTTATTATGATCTATTATTATGAATGAATCACTGAGGAACTCTGCTTCCCCGCTTCTGAGATAAACAGGGTACAAGAGATGCATATGGCAAAGGAGGTTCTCCTTTCTTTCTCCCCTTCACACGTTCTCTTCCCCTGGGGGTGGAGGTATAAAGGCAGAAACTTAGTCTAATAATGTTCAGAAATCATGCTATGAAAATTGAACAATATTAGTAGGATGACCTTGGTTTCCTTTCTTTCCATATATATATGTATGTGTGTATGGTTTTTTTGTAGATGCTTTCCTGTGAAGAATCTGATTTACCTAAACTTACTCTTGTGATGGTCAGTAAATATCACCTACTAGTGGCACAAATAGTTAAGCACTTGACTATTAGCTGAAAAGTTGGTGGTTCAAACCCACCCAGAAATGCCTCGAAAGACAGTCTGCTTCTGAAAGGTCATAGCCTTGAATACCCTATGGAGCAGTTCTACTCTGTAACATATGGGGTTTCCATGAGTTGGAATTGACTCAATGACAACCAGCAACAACAATGACAACCACAACCACCTTTTCAAGACAAAGCCAGGAATGTTGGTTATTGTGAACTCAAGAAGCCTCCAGGATGGAGTCGGGACCTTGGAAGGAAGGCAAACGGATAGAAAATACAGATGTAGAATGAGGAGGGAGGAAAGAAAAGGAAGAGAGGCCAGAGAGAGAAGGACTGCAAGATATTCATCCCAGACAGACTCTAAACCACTGGCTTTCAACAGAGGGCAAATGTGTGATATTTGACCATTTCTGGTTGTCATGCTTGGGGGGAGGTGCTATTGGTATCTAGTGAATAGAGGCCAGGCATGAAGCCAAATATCCTAAAATGCACAGGACAACCCCTACAACAAGGAATTATCCAGTTCAAAATGTCAGTAGTGCTGAGATTGAGAAATTTCCTCGACACCAACTGAAAAGTAACTCAATGGGAAAAGTCAACATTTTGCAGCACCCTCTGCACACGTGTGAGCATGATCAGCTAATAGTAGCTTTTTTTTTTTTCCTAGTAATGGACTGTACTTACAAACTCTCCCAGACATTGTGGACAGAGCTGAGGTTTTACAGTATTTTTTCCCCCATTCCTTACCTAACTGAGATTCTATATGTAGATGTAAGTATACATATTTTTTTACTTGGCATCTTAAATCTCTTTAATCTTCTTATGTCTTCAGCAGTTCCACTTCTGGCCTTTTACCTATCTCACCAGCAAAAAAGGTACTTCTTTTGAGAGGACTCCTGTAATCACTGGTTTATTCATTTCTTCAACAAATATTTATTGAGAGCTTACTCTGTATAAATAAGTATACAAGGCACTGTGGTAAATTCTTGGGATACATCAATGAACAAAAAGATTTATTGTGGGGCTTACATTATAGCAAGGAAGACAGACAATAAAGAATAAACATAATAAATAGGTAAAGAACATTCTATGTTAGAAAGTGTTAAGCTCTTTGGGAAAAAGAAAGGTAAAGCAAGGAAGGTGGAGCAGGGGGTGTACAGTATTAAACAGGACAGTCAGGGAAGACCTCAATGAAATCATTAAGTGCAGAGGGGAAGCAAGGAGGAGGTGGTCATGTGTATTCTGTTTTCCTCTCAAATACTAACCTTTGGTAAAAGGAGTTCCAGATGCAGTGATGAGTCCAATAATCCTGAGTTAGCCCAGCAAATGCTCTCCCAAGGAAGGCCTACATCCAGGAACATGTTTTTAAGGCAGTCTTTGTCACCCTAATTTGTGAATTGGTTCACTGGTCTGAATTTTAAAATGTAGGTCGTCTGGAAGTCCAGGAATTGGGTTATGGTTCAATAATTTTTTGAAACCTCCTTGATGTTATCGAAAGTGAATGAAGGAGGCTTTCTTAAAAAGATGGCTGTTTGGCCGGCACAATATTGGCTGTTATTCTTGGTATGCTGTCACAAAAAGCACATTTTGTGACTTTAAGCCATGTATCTTTTATTTATGCACTCATTTAAGAGAGCTTTTTGAATACCTGTAATAGGCAGGTGCACTGTGTGCCCAAAGATACAGAAGGCAGGTTACTTAAAGTTAAAAAGTTCAAATCCAGAGGAGTGGGGAGATACGGGTCACATTCCTTCCTAGTATGTAGTTAACTGTGACCTGTGATGGACATAGAAATCAAATGTCAAAAGAATACAGAGAGCTGAGAAAAATATATTACAGCAGAAGGCATTGGGGAAGCTCCATGGGGAAGGTGGAATTTGCATGTGTCTTAGTGGATGAGTGTAGTTGAAATAGAAAGGGGAGATAGCGAGGGCATTCCTAGAATTAGAGCAAGTGAATGAAGATGAGAAGTTTTTTGAAAGCGTTTTTGAAGCAATATGTTAAGTGTATCTTCCGTGATCACAAGCAAAACTTTGGAAAGGCACTGCTTAAAGCTGTGAAAAGCCAGTTGTGTGTTCACATCATGGAAGCTGGGATGACATGTTTCTCTTGCGCCTTTCTCTCAATTTCGAAAAGTAGTGCGGCGTGTACACAAGGTTATGCCACTATTTGGAAGGGCTAGAATTCCTTCATACTATTTTTCTAACTTGTACTTAAGTTTTTCACCTGAAGATTCTCGTCCACTTGAAAGGGAGATGTCTTCAGCCTGAAATCCACATTCCATGGTGCTTGTCTGACCCTTACCAACCTTATGAAGTCAGTCAATCCGCATCTCGGAGCCCTGGTGGCGTAGTGCTTAAGAGCTCGGCTGCTAACCAAAAAGTTCGGCAGTTCGAAACCACCAGCTGCTCCTTCGAAACCCTGTGGGGGCAGTTCTACTTTGTCTTACAGGGTCACTATGAGTTGGAATCAACTCGACAGCAAGGGTCTTGGTTTGGTTTAAAGCTGCATCTCAGTGTCCCTGCCCTGTTTTGAAACTTAACTTCAAATTCATCTTCTATTCCTCCTGGATATTTTGCAGTACCAATATCATTACTGTTCTATCCCACAGTTCTTGTCTGTCTGGGTTCTTGTCTTCCTACCAAGAAAAACAGACAATAAACAATAAACATAATAAATAAGTAAAGGAGAGAATATGTTAGAAAGTGTTAAGGACTTTGGAAAAAAAAGAAGATGAAGCAAGGAAGGTGGAACAGGTGGTGTGCAGTATTAACCAGGAGAGTCAGAGAAGACATCAATTCAGTCCTAAAACATAGCTAAGCTTTACTGTAACCATTTAAAGAGGAAATTATGTATTTACTTAAAAGTACCAATAACTATGGTGCAATGAGGCAACTGGCTAAAATTTTGGTACATTTTAAAACCAAATTTTGGGAATGGAGCATTCAAGACATTATATATAAAACAATATATATACGCAAAATCCAATGGAATCCAATACACTGCCTGTCCCATAAATGTAGATAAGCTTTCTTGGAAGCCATAAGTATCACAATAGATAAAATTTCCAGGAATTGAGTTATTTAATCATAGTGAATATCTATTGAACATTTATTAATGGTTCTAGACATTTTACTTGTTTTGTAGCTTTACTACCTCATTTAATTCTGACAGCAACTATGTGAGGTAGGAATTATTATTGTGACCATTTTACAGATGGAGAAACTGAGGCTTAGAGAGGTTAAGTATGGCATAGTGAGGGAAACAATGCAGGCTCTTTGAAGATCTGTTTCTTGAAAAAGAAACTTTGAAAGAAAGCACCTGCTTGTTAACCCCTTGAGAAGCTGAAATAATGCTAACAATGAAATCATGTTCTTGCATATCCCTACTTAAGAAAGTGAGGTGCTCTACCTTTCAAGTAGGGAGTTTTCTTCTTTTAAATGAAAAGATTTGTTTCCCATGCTGGTTGAGGTTTTCAGTGAACCCAGTATAGCACTCAGGCCTACTTTGCTGTGTGATGGATAAATCAAGAATTTTAGAGATTTTGATCTAAGGGGGAGAAAAAAGAGGAAGCAGAATTAGGTTTTCTGACATCTGTACCTTGCCTGCACATGCTTCCGATTCCTTTTTTTTTTTTTTTCCAGAGCATTCACCACATTGTATTTTAGTTTACCAGTTTATGTGTACTCTCCTACCACCCAAGTTGGCAAGCTTAAGGACAGGGACTGTGTCTTACTCTGTATCATTAGACTCAACACAGTCCAAATAATGTCTAGCAAGGAATAAGTGTTCAGCAAACATCTCTGGAATGGGTGGCTGAATCACTTGGTTGTGTGATTGCCTTTTTTTTTTTAAAAAAGCAGATCTCCCAAGCCCATATTTGCAATTTTAGTCAGTAGGATTTTTAGTGAATTCTATCATTTGATGGTACTATTGTTGCCTAAGTCATTGATAGAGATTACTCTTCTGGATCTGCCCTTCCAGGCTGAGCTGTGTTCAATAGGCCAGTATGTTTGATGACACCATAATTCAAATGGATTTTGGTGTAGGTGAAGAATATTGAATACACTGTGCACTGCCAGAAGAACGAACAAGTCTATCTTGGAAGAAGTACAGCCAGAGTGTTCCTTGGAAGTGAGGATGGCGAGACTTCACCTCACATACTTTGGACATGTTATCAGAAGGGACCAGTCCCTGGAGAAGGACATCATGCTTGGTAAGGTAGAGGATCAGTGAAAAGGAGGAAAACACTCAACAATGTGGATTGACACAGTAGCTGCAACAGTGGTCTCAAACATAGCAACAATTATGAGGACGGATTATCGATATCATTACTGTTCTATCCCATTGCTGTATCCAACAGTTCTTGTCTATCTAGGTTCTTGTCTTCCTGCTGAAAGACAGACAATAAACATAATAAATAAGTAAAGGATACGATATGTTAGAAAGTGTTAAAGATGGGGCAGTGTTTTGTTCTGTTGTACATAGGGTCACTGTGAGTCGGAACCGACTCAATGGCATCTAACAACAACAGCACAACAATGTTTGATGAATGGTCAAAGTACCTTTAAAATAAGTTACATTTCCTAAAGACAGGTGGGAATGTGAAGTTTTTGTTTTTATTGGTAACATTATTTTAAAATGTTCATTTTTTTAATCTATACTTAAGGTTGACTATATAGTTATTTTATATTTGACTAAGCACTTTAATAAAAGATGGACAATTTTCCCCAGAGTGCATATTTGCTGAAGTATGATAAGCCTTTACTTCATCTTTTCCCTTAAATGCTTTTTTTCCTCTATTCCTAATCAAGGATTTATTAACATATTAGGTAGAATATTTAGGTCATCTTTTTAATGTGCATTGGCCTTTTTGCTTTTTCTTTCTAAGAAGCCATTTGAATTAGATTTACTGAGGAAAGTGAATGGTTCAGTCCGGTATTAAAGCCGTGTCTTAGTTACCTAGTGCTGCTATAACTGAAATACCACAGTGAGTGGCTTTAAAGAACAGATTTATTTTCTCACAGCTCTGGAGACTGAAAGTCAAATCAGGGTTTTGGCCATGTGGATTCCTTCCTTGTTGGTAGCCCCAAATGTTCCTTGGTTCTTGGTGATCCTCACGTGGCGTCTGTCTTCCCCAGTATGTGCCTGCATGTCTCTGTGTCTGTGCTGCCCTTTATATAATTCAGAAGTGATTACTTTTAAGACACACCCTAAACTGATGTGCCCTCATTAACATAACAAAGAAAGCCCTATTTCTAAACAGGATTACATTCACAGGTAAAGGGTTTAGGATTCCAACACATATTTTGGAGTGACACCATTCAATCCAAAATAACCAGTGAGCACAGAACAATGAGGAAAATACCCCTTTGAAAAGTCTAGCTTTGCTATGCTGTCTTTTTCTCCCCTTTGATGTCTTTGATTCTGCACTTCTCCTTTGGATATCAAGGTCTTATTGGACCAGGACTATATTTGATTAACTTGTTTTACATAGATGGTCCCAGTAGAGAGTGCCTTCCATTAAAAACCTCTTAACTGATATTATATGATGATAGGTCTAGAATTGTGATGTTGTTTGAATCTTTCCCCAAATTAAAATAACTTGCTAGTGAGTAATGAACATAAAACAACAGTGGCACACAGTGTTCAGAGGACAGTTTGAAATTGCAGGAACAATGCGCTTAATTGTCTCTGTGGGAGTTGTATTTTCAAAGTCGTAAAATAGGATGGTAGGGCTGTGTGCAGTCTAGATCGACTATACCCATCTATCTCTTTGTCCTTTTTGACAGAAAATTTTCTTTTGTTTTCACATTTATCACAAACTTACTACTAAATGATAATATATACAAATCTTGAGATTTCTTGGAATAATTCTTTTAGAAGTCTTATTGGTCTCAGAATATCTCAGCTCTAGATGATGGAATGGTTTTGAAGGGATATAAGCTAATGGCTCTTTATTCTAGCTGACAGTCTTACTGCAAAATTATGGCTAAAATATACAGGGATCTTACAAAAATTTGACTTTGTTAACAGTCTTCCACTGTTTTTGTTTTTATCCAGCCAATTTGAATTTCAGGGAAAACTCAGCTGAATAAAACATTTCATGTAAATTCTGTTTGATCTTGTTTACATTTTTACTTCTAATGAGGCACAGATCCTTAAATCAGCCAGCTTGAACTAATGCAGCAGAAAGACGATGCACTTGAACACAGTCAGCTTTTCCTGTTCTGGGGGATTATGTTCTTACATATCCTACTTTATTGTTTGTTGAACAAACCTATCTTTCCTAGTTGTGCAGTTTTTGAAATGGCTCTGATTTCCTGGCTGTGCCTTGGGAGTCTAGAGCAGAGCTGGGATGGAAGACCAAGCATCTCCTGCCCTTCACCCTCTTATTCAACACGTTCTTCTCCCTCTCTTTGTTGCTGCAATTCCCACTGCTATCCTGTCCCTATTTCTAATCTTTAGTAACCTCTAGGCCCTGAACCAGCTTATTGGTTTTCTCTCTCTACCTTTTTATTTCACTTTCCACTTAAAAAAGTCACAATTCTCATGTCTGCCTGGGGAAATCGTACCCATCTTTTAAGTCTCAGCTCAAAAGCCATCTTCCTGAACCTTTACCCAAAGGAAAAGTCTTTTCATTCCTCTGAACTTCACTATCGTTTATTGTTGGTGCTATTTCTACTGCAGCCACTGTCTCTTCCTTATCATGAGGATAATTTGTGCATATTTTATCTCCCCTACTAGCCTGTGAACTTCTGGAAGGCAGAGACCATATCCTTGGTTACTACAGAGTGCACAGTTCAGTACCTGATACAAAATAGAGAAACGATTACTTTTTCATTGAATGCATGAATAAAGGAAATATATCTTAGGGTGTATGCACTGCCGTTAGTGAACTGCATTCCCTCAGTTTGTGCCTCTTTCTTTTGCATCATATTCTGTGGATAGCAGATATGGCATGGAAGTGGAAGTTCTGGGCTCTTCCTCTCCTGTGTACAGACTAAACTGGCCAAAGACTTGCCAACAGGGCTCCGTATTAGTTTCCTAGGGCTGTTGTAATAAATTAGTAGAAAGTGGATGGCTTAAAGTAGCAGAAATTTATTCTCTCACATTCTGGAGGCCAGAAGTCCAAAATGAAGGTATCGGCTTCATTTGGAGGGCCCTGAGAGTGTATTCTGTGCCTCTCTCCTAGCTTCTAGTGGTTACCAGCAATCCTTGGCATTCCTTGGCGTGTAGATGCATCACTCTGCCTCCATCAGCACATGGCTTTCTTCCTTGTGTGTATCTCTTTGTCTCTTCTCCTCTTCTTATAAAGACAGCAGTCATATTGGCTTAAGACCCGCTCAGTATGACCTCAGGTTAACTAACTACATCGGCAAAGATGCTAATTCAAAGTAAGGTCACATTCACAGGTACCACGGCTTAGGACTTGAACATGTCTTTCTGGGGAACCCAAGTAAACCCATAACCAGCTCTGGTAAAAAGTAACAATACCCAGGACATGAGATAAGAAAACATGGGACACTTAACTTTGATTTCCATAATGTGTTGTTCCTTGGTTTCAGTGCCTACCTCATGAAAATGAAATATTTAGTTTCCTATTCTCCATTTAATTTTTGATATTTTGAAAATGTGTTTATATAACAGCAGAACAGAAAAGACCTTACTCTTCTTATTTTTTTATGAAAATGTCACCACATTATCATTAGATTTCACAGAGGAATAAAAATCTTAATTATAAGCCTATGAAATGTCCCCAAGCAAAATTTTCCTACAGTGTCCTTAAATATAATTTCTTTAAGTTCTACACTCTAATTTGACTAACTGAAGCAATGTACTCAAGTAACTACAAAAGTTCAAGGCATACAGAAGGGTAGTAATAAAATAAAAATATTGAAAATCCAAGCAATTTATCCAAAGCAGTGAGTAATAAAAGTAAAAACTACTGCTGTCAAAAATGTAATTGTGAGCATAAATCCAGGAGAAATGTGCTGCAGAGGTTGCAATATCTAAGATACCTGCCATTTTAATGATAAAGTCTTCACACTATCGGGTATGGAGTATTTAATGACATTGTGTGGGAATTTTCATAGCATCTGTCTTAGTCATCTCGTGCTGCTATAACAGAAATACCACAAGTGAATGGCTTTAACAAAAAGAAGTTTATTCTCTCACAGTCCAGTAGGCTACAAGTCTGGATTCAGGGTGTTAGCTCCAGGGGAACACTTTCTCCATTGGCTCTGGAGGAAGGTCTGTGTCATCAATCTTCCCTTGGTCTGGGAGCTTCTCTGCGCAGGAACCTCAGGTCCAAAGGATGCACTCTGCTCCTGGCACTGCTTTCTTGGTGGTATGAGGTTCCCACGTGTCTCTGCTCGCTTCTGTCTTTTATATCTCAAAAGAGATTGGATTAAGACACTATCTAATCTTGTAATCCTCATCAGTATAACTGCCACTAATCCATCTTATTAGATCATAGTGATGGAATTTACAACACATAAGGAAATCACATCAGATTACACAGTCATACAATCCTGGGAATCATGACCCACCCAACTGGATACACACATTTTTGGGGGGACATAATTCAATCCGTGACAGCATCCTTGTACTGAACTTTGGGAAGAGCCCTTTTTAGTAACCCTTTAAAATGTTTCCATGCTTCAATCCATTCATGCAGAAGGTAGGACAAAGAGCATATTTGCTAGAAAGAGTTCAGAAAATGACACAAACCAAGCCCAGGGTAATAAAGCAGATAGCCAGAATGCAGCAGTACACATCTGAAGCAGCCAACTGCTGTAGAGATTTATTAAATAGAGTGCACCTAAGGAGAATTAAAGTAGTTCCTGGGTGCCACAAATGGTTCGGCTCTTGGCTACTAACCAAAAAGTTGGCAGTTTGAATCCACCCAGAGGCGCCTTAGAAGAAAGACCTAGAAGTCTGCTTCCAAAATATCACAGCCATTGAAAACCATATGAAATGCAGTTCTACTCTGAAACACACATCATGAGTCGGAATCAACTTGATGGCAGTTGGTTTGGAAAGGGGAGTTAACAAGTGCACTGGTGGTACAGCGGTAAAATTCTCGCATTCCATGTGGGTTTGATTCCTGGCCAATGCACCTCATATGTAGTCAGTCCTTGTCAGGAGGCTTATGTGTTGCTTCTATGCTGAGCAGTTTTCAGTGGAGCTTCTAGACTAAGACAGACAAGGAAGAAAGTCAATGAAAAACCCTATGGATCACAATGGTTTGATCCACATCCTATTATGGGGTGACACAGGACCAGACAGTGTTTCATTCCATTGTGCATGGGATCACTAGGAGTCGTGGACCAACTAGACAGCAGCTAACAAAGTAAGGAGAGTTAGAGCAAGTATGTTAGCAAAGACCATAATAAAAATGACCCTGATAAAAGCAACATCCAGGACATGAGTCAAGAAAATATAGGCCCTTCAGAACAAATGCTTAGACAATATGTGAAGAAAAGGTAAGACCAGACCACAATGGAGACAAGCTCATGAGCAGGAGCTAAGGGTTTTCACTGCTTCCTTTGCAGAAATGAAAGTGTGAGAACCTGAATTTGTATCCTTGTAGAGGTTTGTAAAGATTTATATCTAAGGTAACTCTGTCATAAACTGTATACTGTTCTTTTTGCAGTGTATGTATTTACTCTTCTGCAATTCTTAGGCTGTACACAAAAAGTCCCAGTATAAAGAACTGACAATTTAAATCAAGATTTTTGTGAGTAGGCAGGTCCGGGGTAGCAGAGTCACAAATACAATTCACTTCACAATTAGTAAGTACAATAAAAATGCAATTTCTTTATTATGTTCATAACTAATTGGCTTTCTTCGAAAACCCTGATTTACTGATCAGCAAGAAAAAAATTTAAATACCCTATTTGTTTAAAGCTTAATGGAATCTAATAATTCAATTAGTCCATTTAGAAAATAGTCTGTCTTTCCTGAATAGGAATGCCCAGTTGTTTGGTAGCTTCTCTCTCCCTTGCTTTTTTCTCCTAAGGTGTATGGAGTGTCAGTTATGTGGTCTTGTGAGGTGAGGAAGAATCGGGGTCCTCAAACTTGATGTTCCTTGTTGACTTGATGTTGCTTGCCCCCGTCACACACAACTGAAGTTTGTGGCCAGTGTAACCCTCAGTTTGGGTTGGGCTCCTATTGCCTTAGTGATGAAGCTGGGTTCGCATCATCTAGGCTCTTACTGGAGCTAGAGCACTCTGGGGTCTGGTGGGAAGTCTTATTTGGCCCTGACTTCGGTGGTTGGAAAAGCTCATCTCTTACCTGAATCTTAACAGGGAGGGTTACAATAGCATGTTTCTGACCTCAGTTGACCCTCACTGATACAGCTCTTTTCTCTCTATCTGGACCAAAACCCAAATAGGAATATTGGGATCCATGTTAAGTCACTTTGCTCTCCTGCTTTCCCCTCCTTTTCTTCTTTCCACCATTGTCTTAATCATCTAATGCTGCTATAACAGAAATACCACAAGTGGATGGCTTTAACAAAGAGAAATTTATTCTCTCAGAGTTCGGCAGGCTACTAGTCCAAATTCAGGGCATCAGCTCCAGGAGAAGGCTTTCTCTGTTGGCTCTGGAGAAAGATCCTTGTGATGCATCAGTCTTTCCTTGGTCTGGGAGCATCTCAGCGCCGGAACCTCAGGTCCAAAGGACACACTCTGCTCCTGGCACTGCATTCTTGGTGGTGTGAGGTTCCCATGTGTCTCTGCTCACTTATCTCTTTTATATCTCAAAAGAGATTGGCTTAAGACACTATCCAGCCTTATATACCTCATCAGTATAACTGCTGCTACTCCATCTTATTACATCATAGTGACTGAATTTACAACACATAAGGAAATCACATCAGATTACAAAATGGTACACAATCATACAATACTTGGAATCATGACCTAGCCAAGTTGACAGATATTTTTTTGGGGACACAGTGCAATCCATGACACACATCATTGGACCTAACCCATTAACCTGTTTCCATTGAGTTGACTCATAGCGACCCTATAGGTCAGAGTAGAACTGCCCCATAGGGTTTGCAAGAAGTGGCTGGTGGATTCAAACTGCTGAACTTTTGGTTAGCAGCTGAACTCTTAACCACTTCGCCACCAGGGCTCTGATTTTTCAAAGGAGGTTGGAATTAATTATTTAGAAAATTATCTCTCAAAACAATAATGTAAGTTTTGCTGCCTAATTCTAGTATGAATATCAGAATTTGACTTTTCTCTTTGCATTTCTAATCACTAGCCACACCTCTTCCCATCCAACAATAACAAAAAGCTCCAGGAAATTTACTTAGAAAGACAACACAGAACATTAATTTTTAAAATATTACTTTCATTACACAGCATTGTACCCCAAACAAACAACTAAGGTATTAACAAGGCTGATCAGATAGTTCCTAAAGACAGAAATGCGTTTCCAGTTAGGAGCACATTTCTTAGAAAAAATCCTGTAGCCTGACATCTTTTACTAAAAAACAAAAGAAACAAAACAGTAAAAAAACAAAACAAAACAAATTATGTGTATGTGTCTATTTATCTGTCTATCTTTCTATCATCTGTCTCTCTATCCACACACATATATTTAATTTTTTAATTATTAATTTTTAAAAGTGTTTTAAAATTTTAGTTCCTGAAGTAAGAATGTGGGTACCATATTACATTTATAGCTCTGAGAATTGTGTAAGAAAGTCAATTTAAGAGGAATTTTATGATGCCACAAATTTAACAAATTAACTAATATTGTTTTAACATTTTAAATTGTTTTCCCATACTAGTTATCTTTATACTTATCCTTGCATCTATAAATTATAAAAATGATATATAAATTATATACTTATAAATTATAAAAATTATAAACCTGTATATTATCTTTTCACTTAGTATCTTT
Organism: Trichechus manatus latirostris; assembly: GCF_000243295.1. Lineage (NCBI taxonomy): Eukaryota > Metazoa > Chordata > Mammalia > Sirenia > Trichechidae > Trichechus > Trichechus manatus. The sequence continues at coordinate 1,076,342 of NW_004444007.1, forward strand.
CAGAAATTTAATTTTTGCATGTCATTTAATTCTAAAAAAAACAGTAGGGGAGTGATCACAGGACTTTGATTAATATGGAAAATTACTGTTTTTGAGTGAAAAAGAAGTTTGGCTTATACTTCTGGATACAACTCAGAACATGATCTAAATTCCTTTACTCGTAAGGAAATATTCTGAAAAATTGAATAACTGATATGTTTGCAAATAATTTATGATTTCAGATATTTGAGAAAAAAAATGAGTGCTGTTGAAATGTTGAAGGTTATACCCTGTAACAGTAGCATGCAAAATTTAAGCTTTATATTTTTAGTTGTAGGCAGCATTGCAATTCTTTGCATATGTATGTCATATTATGTGTGCACTTATCCATAGTTCTAATCGATATATTCAATCTTTTGATTTCAGGTATACTGTTCTGTGAAAAGTTACCTCTTAGTTATTAAACTTCCAAGAAGTTTTTTGGCTTTGAAATCATATGTCTGGTGGTGTTTATCCAAAGCACAAGCAATCTGCTGAGAAGTAAAACATTCCTCGAATCCCTTCTGTTGGAGTTGGAAGGATCATCTACGCTTTCTAATATGAAGACCATTCTTCTCGTTGGGGAAGATGAGCACAAAAAGAGACTTCCATCTTCATTCAGACATCTGCTAACATAACACCATCTTTCATAACCAGGGATATTTTCCCTTCCTGCTTTAAACTAACTTAAAGGTCCCTTTTACTGTCTTTAGCTCTTTTGACAATCCTTCTTCATTTCAGAATTTAGGTTCACTGACATTATTTTAGTTTCATTGTTGTTTTAATTGTATTTTTCACTGGGAATACATTCTCTTTTCATCATTTTTACAAGTCATTACAAATCTGAATGCTTCCTTTGTAGTCACATGGATTTCATTTAACACACTCTTTTTTCTTTTCTCCAGAATCCATTGACTACTCAATAATCAGAACTTTGCTTTCAGGTTGATATCGTGACTCTTCTGTTAAAACATGAAGGGGAGCCTAAAATGGTTTGCCTAATTTCTACGAAGTTTAGTTGTGTCTGGAAATAACTGGAAAAAAAATTATTATTATTTTTCCCCTAAATCATTGGTATGATGCAATTATGAAAAAATAAGTAGAAAGGTGCATGAATCCCTATTTAGTGCTCTAGCAACTAGATTCCAGAGATAACTTTTTTGCATGATTTTAGCCTTGTCGTCTGTGCTGATGGTTTCTTATTCTCAAAGCTCAGAGGACTTACGAATTTTTCTTCTATAACTCATGGACAAATCAGTTGTTTGGTCACTTGCTTTTGTTAACTCATTTTAGATATTGAACTGAATTCACCAGGATAATTTATCAGAGAATAGTACACTGCAGCACACTCACACCCGACTACCACAACAGCTTGATCAGGCTTTACCCATATTGTATCATTAAGAGGTAAATATTGCTATTTCCAGAGTCCCTGGGTGGTACAAACACTTACCACGCTCGGCTGCTAACTAAAAAGTTGGAGGTTCCAGTCTACCCAGAAGTGCTTCAGAAGAAAGTCCTGGTGGTCTACTTCAGAAAAATCAGCCATTGAAAACCCTATGTGGCGCATATTTATTCTGACACTAATAGGCTTGCCATAAATCATGACTGACTCAACAGCAACTGATTTTGGGGTTTATTGTTATTTCCTTTATTTATATAGACTAGGAGACTGAAGTTGAGAGAGTTTACTTGCTCAAAATCATATACATACAGGGCAACTGTAGAAATGGTAGTTGGAAAATATGGCCTAGGTGATAGAAATGATGCCAGAGATTGCATGATGGAATTTTGCAAGACCAACGACTTCTTCATTGCAAATACCTTTTTCCACCAATGTAAATGGCAACTACACACGTGAACCTTGCCAGATGGAATACACAGGAATCAAATCGACTACATCTGTGGAAAGAGATGATGGAAAAGCTCAATATCATCAGTCAGAGCAAGGCCAGGGGCCGACTATGGAATAGACCATCAATTGCTCATTTGCAAGTTCAACTTGAAACTGAAGAAAATTAGAACAAGTCCACAAGAGCCAAAGTACAACCTTGAGTATATCCCACCTGAATTTAGAGATCATCTCAAGAATAGATTTGATAAATTGAATACTAATGACCGAAGACCAGATGAGTTGTGGACTGACATCAAGGGCATCATAGATAAAGAAAGCAAGACATCATTAAAAAAACAGCAAAGAAAGAAAAGACCAAAATGGATGTCAGAAGAGACTCTGAAACTTGCTTTTAAACGTCGAGTAGCTAAAGCAAAAGGAAGAAATGATGAAGTAAATGAACTGAACAGAAGATTTCAAAGGGCAGATCGAGAAGACAAAGTAGTCTAATGACATGTGCAAAGAGCTGGAGATAGAAAACCAAAAGGGAAGAACATGCTCAGCATTTCTTAAGCTGAAAGAACTGAAGAAAAAATTCAAGGCCTCAAGTTGCAATAGTGAAGGATTCTACAGGGCAAATATTAAATGACCCAGGAAGCATCAAAAGAAGAAGGAAGGAATACACAGCGTCACTATACCAAAAAGAATTGGTCGATGTTCAACCATTTCAAGAGGTAGCATATAATCAAGAACCAATGGTACTGAAGGAAGAAGTACAAGCTTCACTGAAGGCATTGGCGAAAAACAAGGCTCTGGGAATTGACGGAATATCAATTGAGACATTTCAACAAAAAAATGCAGCGCTGGAAGTGCTCATTAGTCTATGCCAAGAAATTTGGAAGACAGCTGCCTGGCCAACTGACTGGAAGAGATCCACATTTATGCCTATTCCCAAGAAAGGTGATCCAACTGAATATGAAAAAATTTTGAACAATATCATTAATATCACATGCAAGTAAAATTTTGCTGAAGATCATTCAAAAGCGACTGCAGCAGAATATCAGCAGGGAACTGCCAGAAATTCAAGCTGGATTCAGAAGAGGACATGGAATCAGGATCTCATTGCTGATGTGAGATGGATCCTGGCTGAAAGCAGAGAATACCAGAAAGATGTTTACCTGTGTTTTATTGACTATGCAAAGTCACTCAAGTGTGTGAATCATAACAAATTATTGATAACATTGTGAAGAATGGGAATTCCAGAACACTTAATTGTGCTCATGAGGAACATAGATCAGGAGGCAGTTGTTCCAACAGAACAAGGGGATGTTGTGTGGTTTAAAGTCAGGAAAGGTGTGCGTCAGGGTTGTATCTTTCACCATACCTATTCAATCTGTATGGTGAGCAAATAATCAGAGAAGCTGGACTCTATGAAGAAGAACAGGGCATCAAGTTTGGAGGAAGACTCATTAACAACCTGCATTATGCAGATGACACAACCTTGCTTGCTGAAAGTGAAGGAGACATGAAGCACTTACTGATGAAGATCAAAGACTACAGCCTTCAATATGGATTACACCTCGTTTGGTGTTCTTCGTGTTTCTGGCTAAGATTTCCCACATCCTCCAACAGGTCTGTAGAGTAACTTTCAGTCTTATTTTCCACATACTCCTCTTCTTGCTCCAATCTTGACTGCTTATTCTAGGCCTGCTGCTCAGCTGTGGTCCTGAGACTTGTCTTTGTTGTCCTTTAAAGCAATCTCCTCTTGTGTTACAGCTCCCATTTCCTGGCTTTTGTGTCTTGCTCTCTTTGGTTTACTTCTTTGTTTTGATGAAGCACATCCTCCAGCGTTCACCTAAAAAAGGTGCATGAAAGTACAACTTTTGGAGAACTTGGATGTCTGAAAATGTGTTTATTCCATTCTAACATTTAGTTACTATTGACTTAGATTCTCAAAGCTGTGATCTATACAAGGGAGCTCTTGAATAGTAAGAGTCCCCCATCACTAACAAAACTGGCCAATCTAGTTTGCATTTAGGAGGAGAGAGGCTGGAGGGCAAATTCAGGGCCTCCTGGCAGCAGCTTCTCTGGGTGACCTTAAGACAAAGCAAATTTATTTTTATTACATAAAAACATTGGCATTATTTGAAAGATGGTTGTGTGCCATTGTCTCATTGTGTAGTAGTCTTGTATGTCCATTGATAGGTAATTTTTCATCTATTATTGTATGTAAATTGGCCACTTTAGACCATGCTTTTGTGTATGACACAAATGGGAACATATAATTTCCATTTCAGAAAAGAAATTCATAAGTAAAAATTACATGCTCTAATTCAGAAATTCTTAACCTAAAGTCCTCTGTAGATGGCCTATGTGGGTGCCAATTTTATTTTGTGAGAAAATAAGATGGAGTTAAATTAATACCTTCTCATATGTGATTGTGATTTTAATATTTATACAGGTCCATGGCACAAAAAAAGCTAAGAATAATTGAATGCTAACCCTCATATTTCTCCTATCTAATGAATGGAAAAAAACATTCCAAAGACATTGGGTGTCAAGTTTGAGGTGACATGTGCTTTTAGTCCATATAGGTCCAGAGTACCGGTTTCTAACTCCTAGTGCAGAGTGTTCCTCTGTCAGCTGCAGCCAAGTTTATATATGAGCCGTGTCTATCAATATCACTCACCTATTTTCCCAGGGAAGGTGAGGGCAAGGTTCTTTATTCTGAGATTCATTACCTATAATTCAATGTAGCTGAAAGAAGTCTCTGAAACCAGGAATTGTCAAGGGAGCGGCATTTATTTTTGTCATTACTCATTCTTCTCACCCAATCATGAGAAAAATGTGAATGTGGGCAAATCAATGTAGATTCAAAATCTCTGACAATATTGCATGACTCAAGTGTACTCTGGAGTCTCAAGACAATTACAGCCATCTTGGAAGAGTAAACATTCTGCTAAAGCACTTTTGACCAAGGAGACCAGGGTCTTTGTTTAATTGACCTCTTTTGAAAAATCAGTTAATGCAACTCTGGGGGAGTAGGCAAATTAGTTGACATCCTGTGATCAGAAAATATTAAATTTTGATCACTAATTACATTCAGTGTCTTACATCTGCATATTGTTTCATTTTTTACAAAGTGCTTTCACATATTATTTTATTGAGTCTCAAAAGCTACCTGCTATGGTAAAATATCATTATCCATATTTACAAATGAGAAACTGACGGCTGGGATTTGAAGAGACTTGCCCAAAGTCATGTAGCTAACCAGGATTACAGCTGGAACCAGAATGCTTGCTTTCTGATTCCAAATTCAGTTCTTTTTCCATCATACCATGTGGCCTCCTAATTAACATTAGTGATGCTGCCCCAGTGATGGATATGTTGCAGAGGTAAGGGTGAAACCAGAGTGAGTCATGCTGTCCGTGAGGGTTTGCAGCCATGCCCTGCATGAAGGAAACATGCTCTATTAGGCTGCCAGGTATGAACGGGCTGAGAGCATGTTGCCTTGGGGACTGGCCAGATACAGGATCCTAGGGAATTTGGGCCAATGCAATCATTCACTGAGAGATCAACTTTTCTCCTTCTATTTCAGGTAGGTGTTGATAGTAGATGAGGGTACAAAATACTTTGCAAAGGACATGAAGCAAGTGAGCCAATTTATTAAATTACTCCTCAAAGGACCCAACATAATGTAGTTCATACCCAATTTGTTGCCAGCTCTATGGATCAATCAGGGTTTTCTTTAACATGATGGCAAATCCAGTTTTTCACCCTTTGGTTTTACCAGACAGGTAAATCACATAACAGTGTAGCTTATGTAAACAACTGCTTTTCATTAACCTCATGTTTAGACTTTATATATTTATGAAAAGGAAAAAAAAAATACCTCTACTTTTAACTTGGTGGATAAATCTGCCACATGAGTCCAGAACATTAAGGGATATTACTAATGAAGTGAGCATTTCTGGCTTTGCTTGCTTGAGACAGAGCAGAGAGGAAATTGCAAATCTTTCTCCTACTGATGATTTAACACAGGTGGGATCTCAGGATCTCAAAAGACCTTTTTCATGATTAGTGACATTTTGAAGCATAAATTGATGTAGTTGCAGTGGGAAACACGAAGCAAATCCTGATGGGCAAAGGGTTTTGAATCTTATTCCCATTCGGTCATGGTTGTGGCCAGGACTGCATTCTCAAAGCTGCTCTGGATGCATTACAGATCTCGGCTTCACCAGACCCCGAACATGTTCTCATTTTGTCATAACTAGAGAAAGGTCTGTTTAGCAAAAAGCTTACAATCTTCTATGTAAAATCAAAATTACACTTTTTGGACCTGTAAAAATGGCGTGGTGGGGGTGGTATCTGACCTCCTCTAACTTCTCAAGGGGGAAGGAGAATCAAGATCAACAGCCCAAGGCTGACTCCTCTTGCCAGACCTTTTTACCAATTCTGACACCATTTGTCCCTCCCACAGCACTCTCTACTTCTCTGCTGAGTTCGATAATTCATTGCAATGGCCACAGAGAACTCACAGACAATACTCACTAATATGACGTTTATTAGGGGAGTAGCAAATTACAATTCACGTTCAGGAACACTCAGGATTTGATCAACCTGTGGGGTCTCAAAGGGTGGAACGACAGCCTGCTGGGTCTCAAAGAGTGGGGCCACAGCCTGCTACATTTCAAAGAGTCAGATCTTCACCAACTCAGTTCCAGGGTGTGGAGCTGCCTTTCACAAGCGCCAATGGGATAGGGCCAGATCTGCTGCCCAAAGCTGAGGCGGTGGGGCTGCCATGCCCAAGGGGCAGAAGATCGGGGCCTGCCATGGCTGAGAGAGTATGGTCGCCTCTCAGACAGACTAGGAGAATGGGGCTGCCCAAATCCGAAGGACCAGATTTCCTGTCCCAGTGGGCCTGGAAGGTGGAGCTGAAGGGGCCTCCAAGCCTGAGGGGCCTCCACCTAGAATCCACAGAGTGTAGCCAACATCCAGAGTTTAGAGGGCAGGGCCATTACCCAGATGGTCTCAGAGAACAGAGGATAATTTTCAAGCCTTGAGAGCTAATGTAATGTGTTCTGCTGACTTGCTTAATGCTTGTTATCCCTTCTTTCCCTCCAATTTCTCCCATTTGTAATAGAAATGTCTAGCCTGTGCCCATTTCACCATTGTACTTTGGAAGCAGACAACTTGTACGCTAGATTTCACAGATGAAGATGGTGGCAGCTGGTTACTGGTTAACTGTTTTGAGCACAGTATATACCTAGAATATTTCAGGAAACTCTGTTCCAAAGACATGTCTCAGGATCTACTTAAAAAGAATACTCAGCTTTATATCCAGTATTCATGGCTTTGAATATACGACTACCTAGTTTTACCCAACCCCAAATTTCCCTCCCTCCGTTCTCTCAATTTTCTTCAATACCAACCGCTCAGCCTTTCCTCTTTTAAATTTACCTTTAAGCACAGTTACAGTCACCATTGCTTGCATTTGTCCTATGTGGCTTTGATAATTTGAAGAAGGCCTCTTAGGAGCACCTCCAAGCTCCATCTGGTCCTTAGCATCTTCCCTGTTTTTTGTTGCCTCTGCTCACCATCCAACCTTTCTGGCCTCCTGAGCAGAGCCCAGACATAATGTTGGGGTCATCTAAGAAGCTAGCCCATAAAGAAAATTACTAACCCCAAGTAACTGGGTAATTTAAAATTTAAAAAACAAAACAAAACAGCTGTTGCCGTTGAGTCAATTCCAACTCGTGATGGCCCTACAGGACAGAGTAGAATTGCCCCCCTAGGGTTTTCCAAGGAGTGGCTGGTGGATTTGAACTACCAACCTTTTGGTTAACAGATGAACTCTTAACCACTATGCCACCAGAGCTAACTTTCATTTAGCTACTACTTAATCTATATTGGTGACTTTCAATTGTTTGTATCTATATAAAGTCCAGGTACATTTCCTTAGTATTCCATTTGCTGGAGGGGTGGGAGGCAGTGGGAGCATGTATAAACAGCTAAGAAACTGTTGGGAAATCTTGATAAGTATGCTGTCCATCAGCATTGTTTTTTTTCCCTCTAGCTCTGATTGTGGTTCTGAATTCTTTGAAGACTAAAGAGAAATTCCCATATTTGACAACTGAGCTAACAGCTCAAGTAGGAGAAAAAATACTTCTGAAATTTGTCAATGAAAGTTGCTAACTTATGTTGCATTTATAGACAAGGAGAAAACTAAACCTAGCAAGTCCTTGGAAGCAAGTGCTAGCTGGATGACAGGTGTGACATCTCAGCACAAGTTAAAGCTACGCCAAGCAGTGGCTGTGTCCAATGAGACTTGACTGGCCACAGATGATAATCCTGGCTTCCTGAGCTGTTTCTTCAGTATTTGTGATTAATATCAAGTGTCAAGTAAGGCTCATTTCCAACAACAAGGTCAAAGACATACTCAGCTAAAACAGCATGAGATTTCAGTTCCCTTTAACCCAATCAAGCTATCCAAACAAGTCTTGGGGGATTGTCACCAGAATGAAGATGAAACATTCTGAGATAGACTCAGATAGAGCTTTGGATAACACACAATCGTGGAAGGAATGGAACCAAAGTTTGATTACGTATTTCAGAGTGGGCAAAGAAAAGAGAGTTCTTTGACTTTTTAGTTGCTAATACGTATGTTCTGCAGTATAACTGACAATAAATGTGTGTATACATTTCTTCTTTCTACTGCTTATAATAAAAAAAAAACAAAAAACAAACCTGTTGCCATTGAGTAGATTCCGACTCATAGTGACCCTATAGGATAGAGTAGAACTGCCCCATAGGGTTTCCAAGGCTGTAACTTTATGGGAGCAGATTCCCACATTTTTCTTCTGGGGAACAGCTAGTGGGTTTGAACTGCCAACCTTTTGGTTAGCAACCAAGTGCTTAACCAGATGAATGGTTAACAACTGCACCACCAGGTATTTATAAGCTTTCCAAACAAGAAAATATGCATCTTTATTTTGATAAAAATATTTTCTATAGGAGATGATAAAAATTAGTGTCTTAGTTGTCTAGTGCTGCTAGAACAGAAATACCACAAGTGGATGTTTTAACAAACAGAAATTTATTTCCTCATAGTCTAGTAGGCTAAAAGTCCAAATTCAGGGTGTCAGCTCCAGGGGAAGGCTTTCTCTGTCAGTTCTGGAGGAAAGTCCTTGTCATCAATCTTCCACTGGTCTAGGAGGTTCTCAGCACAGAGACTCTGGGTCCAAAGGACACACTCTTCTCCTGGCACTACTTTCTTGATGGTATGAGGTCCCCCTGTCTCTCTGCTCACTTCTCTCTTTTATGTCTCAGAAGAGATTGGCTTAAGACACAACATAATCTTGTAGATTGAGTCCTGGCTCATTAACATAACTGCCTCTAATCCTGCCTCTGAGAAGCTGGACTATATGAAGAAGAACAGGGCATCAGGATTGGAGGAAGACTCAATAACAACCTGCATTACTCAGATGACACAACCTTGCTTGCTGAAAGTGACGAGGACTTGAAGCACTTACTGATGAAGATCAAAGACCACAGTCTTCAGTATGGATTACACCTCAACATAAAGAAAACAAAAATCCTCACAACTGGACCAATAAGCAACATCATGATAAATGGAGAAAAGATTGAAGTTGT
>NW_004444007.1:1085946-1124109 GCF_000243295.1 Trichechus manatus latirostris
TGGATTACACCTCAACATAAAGAAAACAAAAATCCTCACAACTGGACCAATAAGCAACATCATGATAAATGGAGAAAAGATTGAAGTTGTCAAGAATTTCATTTTACTTGGATCCATAATCAACACCCATGGAAGCAGCAGTCAGGAAATCAAACGACACATTGCATTGGGCAAATCTGCAGCAAAAGACCTCTTTCAAGTGTTGAAAAGCAAAGATGTCACCTTGAAGACTAAGGTGCACCTGACCCAAGCCATAGTATTTTCAATAACATCATATGCACGCGAAAGCTGGACAACGAATAAGGAAGACCGAAGAATTAACGCCTTTGAATTGTGGTATTGACGAAGAATATTGACTAAACCATGGACTGCCAAAAGAAAGAACAAATCTGTCTTGGAAGAAGTACAACCAGAATGCTCCTTAGAAGGAAGGATGGTGAGACTCCGTCTTCCATACTTTGGACATGTTGTCAGAAGGGATCAACCCCTGGAGAAAGACATCATGCTTGGTAAAGTAGAGGGTCAGCGAAAAAGAGCAAGACCCTCAACAAGATGGATTGACACAGTGGCTGCAACAATGGGCTCAAGCATAACAAGCAGGACCAGGAACTGTTCCGTTCTGTGGCACATAGGGTCACTATGAGTCGGAACCGACTCGATGGCACCTAACCTAACAATCTTGCCTCATTAACATCATAGAGGAAAACATTAACATCCGAGGAAAATCACATCAGATGACAAAATGGTGATCAATCACACAATACTGGGAATCCTAGGCTAGCCAAGTTGATATGCATTTTTGGGGGGCACAATTCAATCCATAAAAGTTAGAGCATTAATTTAGTTTGTATAAAAGACATGGGGTTTTTTTCATCTTTTATCTCCAGAAATGAGTGTGCTCCCACTACAGATAGTCATACTCTTTTGGGGAACTTGTAAAAGTTGGTAACAAAATTTAGTTTATCGTTTAAATTTCAACTTCTTAGGTCAGTGCTTTAAAAGAAACCAAGAAAGTTTGGTTTAAATATCCATTTTCTTTGTTGTGTTACACATAAAATCTATGACCTCTCTCTATGCCTATTTATGTATAATTGCTTGAGGATTTTGTGTTGCTTAAAATAGGAATGTGAATAATAAATAAAATACTAAAAAGAAATATAAGTAATTATAAAAAAAGGAAAAATGGATTTTATATACAAATATAAACCTAAATTTGATAGTGCCTGTTAGGAGAATCTGTACCACTGTTGCTTTAGTCAGATCAAATCTTTGTTTATTATCTGAGAAATGCCAATTGCACAGGTTCCTTTGTGGTTGGAGAAGAACTCAATAAATATTATATGACCAGAAGTGACAGAGTTAGGTTGATTTTGAAACTAAGTTAGCATGACATCAATGCTAGCAATTAAAAAGTAAAAAACAAAATCAGTCTATTCCCTTTTTATTTTTATTAGCACATTGCCAAGTTAGCTGGCTTGCTGAATTCTCTTGATGAAATGTTTTTGTTTTATATAGATGCATTCTGTGATGTTTGCATAGACTATGAAAAGGCATAGTCCAAAGGATATGATTTTTCTTTTTTTCTTCTGGGCGACTTGTCCTTCTGGAAGGCTAGCACAGTTGTTAGAAATCTCTCATTATGAGGAAGTCATCCGTTAAGAACTATGCTTCATAGCTAATTCTTCAGATGATGGTCCTGAAAAAAGGCAGGAGGTCTAAGTGGATTCTGATCCATTTAAGAATTCAAATCCAGTGCTATTTATATTGATCTCTTCTCTGATTTATGCCTATGTGGGGACTAAACCAAAACCAAACCTGTTGCTGTTGAGTCAATTCCAACTCATGGCAACCCCATGTGCTACAGAACAGAAGTGCTCCACAGAGTTTTCTTGGCTGTAATCTTTGGTGGCACAATGGTTATGCACTCGGCTGCTAATCAAAAGGTCAGCGTTTTGAATCCACCAGCAGCTCTGAGGAAGAAAAATGTGGCAGTCTGCTTCCATAAAGATTTACAGCCTTGGAAACCTTATGGGGGCAGTTCTACTCAGTCCTACTGGGTTGCCATGAGTCAGAATTGACTTGATGGCAACGGCTTTAGTTTGTGAAAATATAAGTAACTTTTCAAGCAATTAAATAACAATAGGAAGAGAGGGAAGCCAGGAAGTTGAGATTAAGAAGTCTCAGAGTCCAGCACAGCTCTAAGAAATTTTCAGCCAAGAAGATGGGAATCCTTGAAATGAAGTTGCCCATTAGGGGAACTGACATGAATTATTTATGACTATTCCTAAATCTGTGACGGAGTCCTGGTGGTGCAGTGGTTAAAGTGATCGACTGCTAACCGAAAGGTCGGCGGTTCGAAACCACCAATGGCTCCTCAGGAGAAAGTTGTTGCAGTCTGCTTCCGTAGAGATTTACAGCCTCGGAAACCCTATAGGATCGCTGTGAGTCAGGATGGCAGTGGGCTGTTTGGGTTTTATTTCTAAATCTGTAGACATTGCCATGCTTTCTGATCTCTAAATGCTTTCCCCTCTCCTTTTCTGAAATACTTATGAATCTATTTTGGAAGTTAGAGGAAAGGAGGTTTTAGCACTGCTGAGACATCTTCTCTCTCTAGTCAATGGTTTTGTTGAAAGCCCATTTTAATAAATGCACTAGAGAGGTAGTTTTGAATAGGAAAAGACATTCAGCTTTGTGAAATGTCCAGGTGGAGTAAGTATTAGGTGTTTTTTGTTATTTCTGCCACTTTGGTTAATGAAGCTGTCCTTTTATAATATAATTAGAGCATGAACAATTCTCTTACCAAATATAAAGTGACACATGTAAGATATCCTTTTACCAGAGTGCCCTTCTCAAAGAGTCACAGGAAATCTGTCAAACATACCGCTTGGCATACTAGGGTAAATACAGCCAATTAAGAAAACGATAAGTAATTTCATGAGGGAAATTTCAATCCTTACTAATGATTTTCAGTGTCCCTGTTGTATCAAATCATTTTTTATTTTTCAAAGTCCAAAGAAAACTGCTGCATAAACATGTTTTTATTTATCTTGGGTGAGAAAGTTTTATAAGGCTGTGACATTTATAGTCATAAATACAAAGTCGGAATTTAAGGAGAAAAAAAGTATGAATTTAGTGATCTCCTTCAGATCGAAGACAAAGTAAGTCTTTTAAATTCAGGAGTCTAACTCCTGATAGGCAAGATAAGTCAACAAAATGCATAAAGCTCCCAAGAGAAACAATTCAGCTTTTCTTCATGGTCTATTAGGCCAGATACTTTTATATTAGACAAGACCTCTTTGGTCTACCTCACAGAAATTGCTACTATACATAAAATGTCAACTCCACAGCACTGGTTTGCTTCACCTTTTGATTGCTTGCCTTTTTCTCTCTTCCAGCCAGCCCATTCCCCAAGATGATCCCATGCATTTTCCAGAACAAGAGTTTTTTTCTTCAGGACTTGATAGAATGTGTACACATTGCTTATCCAAAGCTGTCTACATAGACTCAAGAAAATGGACTCCATAGAATTGAAATATCTTGGGGTTTAACTGCAGCCACATTGATTTCCTGCACCAGACTGAATGGTGGGAGATCTGTATCAATCATTTATATCTATATTAGTTGAAGTATGATGTTGTTGTTGTTGTTAGGTGTCGTCGAGTTGGTTTCGACTCATAGCGACCCTATGCACCACAGAATGAAACACTGCCCTGTCCTACGCCATACTCACAATCATTGTTATTCTTGAGCCCATTTTTGCAGCCTCTGTGTCAATCCATCTCGTTGAGGGTCTTCCTCTTTTTCACTGACCCTCTACTTTACTAAGCATGATGTCCTTCTCCAGGGACTGATCCCTGGAGATGTATGTAAGATGTAGTCTCGCCATCCTTGCTTCTAAGGAACATTCTGGTTGTAATTCTTCTGAGACAGATTTGTTTGTTCCTCTGGCAGCCCATGGTATATTCAATATTCTTCGCCAGCACCACAATTCAATGGCATCAATTCTTCAGTCTGCCTTATTCATTGTCCAGCTTTCGCATGCATATGATGCAATTGAAAATATCATGGCTTGGGTCAGGGGCACCTTAGTCTTCAAGGTGACATCTTTGCTTTTCAACACTTTAAAGAGGTCTTTTGCTGCAGATTTGCCCAATGCAATGTGTCGTTTGGTTCCCTGACTGCTGCTTCCACAGGTGTTGATTATGGATCCAAGTAAAATGAAATCCTTGACAACTTTAATCTTTTCTCCATTTATCATGAAGTTGCTTATTGGTCCAGTTGTGAGGATTTTTGTTTTCTTTATGTTGAGGTGTAATCCATACTGAATACTGTGGTCTTTGATCATCACCAGTAAGTGCTTCAAGTCCTCTTCACTTTCAGCAAGCAAGATTGTGTCATCTGCATATCACAGGTTGTTAATGAGTCTTCCTCCAATCCAGACGCCCCTTTCTTTTTCATATAGTCCAGGTTCTCGGATTATTTGCTCACCATACAGATTGAATAGGTATGGTGAAAGGATGCAACACTGACGCACACCTTTCCGGACTTTAAACCATGCAGTATCCCCTTGTTCTGTCCGAACAACTGCCTCTTAAGCTATGTACAACTTCCTCATAAGCACAATTAAGTGTTCTGGAATTCCCATTCTTCACAATGTTATCAATAATTTGTTATGATCCACACAGTCAAATGCCTTTGCATAGTCAATAAAACACAGGTAAACATCTTTCTGGTATTCTGTGCTTTCAGCCAGGATCCATCTCACATCAGCAATGAGATCCCTGGTTCCACGTCCTCTTCTTCTGAATCCAGCTTGAATTTCTGGCAGTTCCCTGTTGATATTCTGCTGCAGTCACTTTTGAATGATCTTCAGCAAAATTTTACTTGCATGTGATATTAATGATATTGTTCAAAAGATTTCCACATTCGGTTGGATCACCTTTCTTGGGAATAGGCATAGATATGGATCTCTCCCAGTCAGTTGGCCAGGCAGCTGTCTTCCAAATTTCTTGGCATAGACCGGTGAGCACTTCCAGTGCTGCATCTGTTTGTTTAAACATGTTAATTGGTTTTCTGTCAATTCCTAGAGCCTTGTTTTTTGCCAATGCCTTCAGTGCAGCTTGGACTTCTTCCTTTAGTACCATGGGTTCCTGATCATATGCTACCTCATGAAATGGTTGAACGTTGACCAATTCTTTTTGGTATAGTGACTCTGTGTTTTCCTTCCATCTTCTTTTGGTGCTTCCTGGGCCATTTAATATTTGTCCTGTAGAATCCTTCACTACTGCAACTTGAGGCCTTGAATTTTTTCTTCAGTTCTTTCAGCTTGAGAAATGCCAGGCATGCTTTCCCTTTTGGTTTTCTATCTCCAGCTTTTTGCACGTCATTAGAATACTTTACTTTGTCTTCTCGATCTGCCCTTTGAAATTTTCTGTTCAGTTCTTTTACTTCATCATTGCTTCCTTTTGCTTTAGCTACTTGATGTTTAAGAGCAAGTTTCAGAGTCTCTTCTGACATCCATTTTGGTCTTTTCTTTCTTTGCTGTCTTTTTAATGACGTCTTGCTTTCTTCATGTATGATGCCCTTGATGTCAGTCCACAACTCATCTGGTCTGCAGTCATTAGTGTTCAATGCGTCAAATCTATTCTTGAGATGATCTCTAAATTCAGGTGGGATATACTCAAGTTCAGACTTTGGCTCTTGTGGGCTTGTTCTAATTTTCTTCAGTTTCAACTTGAACTTGCATATGAGCAATTGATGGTCTGTTCTGCAGTCAGCCCCTGGCCTTGTTCTGACTGATGATATTGAGCTTTTCCATCGTCTCTTTCTACAGATGTAGTCAATTTGATTCCTGTGTATTCCATCTGGTGAGGTCCATGTGTATAGCTGCAGTTTATGTTGGTGAAAAAGGTATTTTCAATGAAGAAGTTATTGGTCTTGCAAAATTCTGTCATGCTATCTCCAGCATCGTTTCTCTCACCAAGGCCATATGTTCCAACTACGGATGCTTCTTTTTTGTTTCCAACTTTTGCGTTCTAATCACCGGGAATTATCAGCACATCCTGATTGCATGTTCGATCAATTTCATACTGCAGAAGTTGGTAAAAATCTTCAATTTCTTCATCTTTGGCCTTAGTGCTAGGTAGCTAAATTTGAATAATAGTCGTATTAACTGGTCTTCCTTGTAGGTGTATGGATACTATCCTATCATTGACAGTGTTGTACTTCAGGATAGATCTTGAAATGCCCTTTCTGACGATGAATGCAATGCCATTCCTCTTCACGTTGTCATTTCCAGCATAGTAGACCATATGGTTGTCTGTTTCAAAATGGCCAATACCAGTCGATTTCAGCTCACTAATGCCTGGGATATTGATGTTTATGCGTTCCATTTCATTTTTGATGATTTCCAATTTCCTAGATTCACACTTAGTACATTCCACGTTCTGATTATTAATGGATGTTTGCAGCTGTTTCTCCTCGTTTTGAGTCGTGCCACGTCAGCAAGTATGGTAACTTTTTTTTTTCCCTTAAACCATGCAACACATGTAGTTTTGGTTTTGTCAGAGACCTACACTTTCTTTAAACATTTCTTAATGACTAAAGCAGGATGAACACATTGGCCAAATCATGTTTGAATTTATAAAATGTGTGAATTTTTAGCTTTATGAGACTTTGACATAATATTTCATGCTGATCATAAGGAAGAAGTATTTAATATTATTTCTGTTATTCTCCTCCTAGTGTTATTTCTTCTCCAACACTTTCTACTTTTTCATTCAAAGATGTCAGGTACCTTTGAGAGGTAGCAGGCTTAGTGGAAAAAGTCTGAGATTTAGCATCTGAGAAAACCTGATTCAAATCTCCACTCTGTCGTTTATTAACTCTGTGGCCTGTGGCCACATCTTAATCTATCTTAGTCTTATAAAATGCAGCTAATAACAACTGTTTTACAGGATGAACGTAAGGGAAAAGATGACATTTACATTTATTCTTCTTATTTGCTGTTGAATTTGCCCCAGTATGTATAGCCGTTGCCATCGAGTTGATTCTAACTCATAACGATCCTATAGGACAGAGTAGAGCTGCCCCATAAGGTTTTCAAGGAGCAGTTGGTAGATTCAAACTGCTGGCCTTTTGGCTAGCGGGCGAGCTCTTTACTACGCCACCAGGGCTCCCTAATATGTATAGTAGGGGCTAAATAAATGGTAGCCTTCATTTTTTCTTTCCATATTGTTTTTTTTTTTTTAATTTTAATAGTTTGCCTAGTGGGAAAATTCTCTTTAGGAGATGTTGTTTTAGTTGGATAAAACAAAAAGTGTAATGTAATTTGTAGCAGTCTTTATAGGGAAATAAATTCTTAGAGCCATCTTAATTATTTTGAAAGCATTGTTATTCGAAATAGCCATGCTACTCACTGGATATAGACCATTTAACTTACTCACAGGGTTGCTATGAGTCAGAGTCAACTCTTTGGCAATGGGTTTTTTTTTAAAGAATTTTTGCATTCTCTATCTATAGTTCAACATGGCTGTTCCTTACAGGGTTTGCATTCTCTATAGTTCAGCATAGCTGTTCCTTCCAGGGCTGCTCAGGGTGGCATGTCGTAAATGGTTAAAACCATTTGTGTATATTTTGTAAAAATAAATTACCTTGAGTTTGGGGAGATAAGAGAAGAGAGTAAAGATGTGTTTGGGAATCACTTGGAAATGAACAGACTATGGATAATTTAGGATTTCTAAAGGACAGAGTGATTAAATTGTTTTAAAGGTTGATGTGTAGGATGTAAAAGGACATTAATCAAGATGAGAGCCAAAGCGAGGTTCATTGCATGAAGGAATTAAATGGTTAGGGGTGGGAGTGGTAAAAACATGCTTCATTTTCTTTTTATACTTCAGTTATCAGGCTGTGGGAGGGTAAACAGATTGAAAACCCAGTTTGCTTATCGACAGACTAGCTGTGAGAAATTATTTACATGAAAATGACAAAAGACAGTTTGGGTCATTTTGCTATATTTAAAGTGAAAACTTTACAGCGACAAAATGCTGACAAGAAATGAACTTTAATTAAGCCTGGATTGTTGGTGTGAATGTGTGAGTGCGTTATTTTCCCCCGAGGAATTTTTCTTTAGCAGCACAGCATGACAATTTATCAGAGTTTTATTTGTTTATTTATTTTTATTGGCTTTTATGTCTTCCCCCTACTCACTCCAGCAATGGTGTTATTGATTTGGCGTTAAACGTTTTTAAAAGCGTTTCTGACTTGTATGTTTCTTTCCCTTTCATTTCATGGCATCATTGGCATTTAATTCAAACACAAAGAGCAAGAAGAGTAGAAGACAATTTCTGTTTCATAGGGAAAAATGTCTGCCAAGTCTAGGGGTACTACGTACTGAAAAAATCGGCTGGTACTTTGAATTTTCTTGCCTGAAAGTATAAAGTACATCCAATATTTTTGTTGTAACTATGAGATGAAATTTACTAAAGCCTCATATGTGGCTATGTTTAGTTACAAGTTTTTTAGCAAAGCCAAGAGAAGGGGAAGCAAGGTAGCATCACAGTGTAAAGGTCCTGTGTCTGAGAAGCTCCCTCTTATACAATGGGGCCCCACTGGGGCTTTGTAGAAGGATCGTCTCTACCACACTGATGTAGTGTGTGTGTGGTGGGCCAGAGGGAGGAAAACATAAAAATCCTGTACTGGACCTGACGCAGACCAGCTGAGAGAGTAGTCTCAGGATCTGGGGAGGTAGGTGGGGGGAAAGAAAAGCCGGGATAAAGAAGCAGAGGGAGCCAGCCAACTGAAGTGATCTGGAAGGATTCTGGAGATGAAGTGCTAATCCCTGCAGTGACTCTTTGTTTCTAGCACACTGGCATGGACACTTCAGGCTTTTTTTGAAAGACCTAGGAGGGATGGTCAGAATCATTTGGTGCACCCCAGCTCTGGTTGTCAGTAAGCCACTAACAAATTCATTACATAACCTGGGACTAAATCATTTATTTCTTAAAAGGAGGAGGTCCAACTGAGTGATCATTAAAGACCATCCCAGGTATTTTTGTTGTTGTTAATGATAACTCTAATAAATGGGTGATACACAACTGGTGTGACTTGAAAAAAAATTGGGACTTTGGTAGAAAATAGTCAAAGGTAAACTTTGCATGTAGGATTCTCAAATACTTGGATTTCAGAAAGTGAAGGAAAACACCAAAGGCCTTCCTCTTTTTTATTAAGTCCTCCTGTGTTAGAAGCTCCTTTGATTAATGTCCATAGCTTGACTTTCCCTCAGCTATTTACTTTTGGAAATTCATCTTTAGGGAAGGTTAGAATTTGCACTTGTAATGCAAAGGAGATAAAAAAAAAGAGGTGAATAATTTTTCTTAGAACTTGGGATCATAGAGAGTGTGGAATTCCTCACTTTTTAAAGCTGAAAACCTGCAATTTTGTCACTTTCTGTTGCCGTCTAATCATCTCCTACTCATGGCATCTTATGTAAAGCAGAACAAAATATTGCCCAGTCCTGCACCATCTTCACGATTGTTGGCATGCTCCAGTCCATTGTTGCCGCCACTGTGTATTTTGAGTACCTTCCAACCAAGAGGGTGCATCTTCCAGCACTATATCAGGCAATATTCTGTTGTAATCCATAAGGTTTTTATTGGCTAATTTTTGGAAGTAGATTGCCAGGCCTTTCTTCCTAATGTGTCTTAGTCTGGAAGCTCTGCTGAAACCTGTCCACCATGCATGACCCTGATGGCATTTGAAATATTGGTGGCATAGCTTCCAGTATAATAACAACATGCAAGCCACCTCAGTGTGACAAACTGACAGATGGCAGTGGCACAATCTTGACAATAGAAGTTCTCAATTCTAGAAAATTATAAGGACGTCTTTATAAGAGGCTGTACTGAGCGCAGTGAACTCTTGATTCTTCCTAATTAACTTCTATGTAGAAAGATAAATGAAGTTTAAAAAAGCCAACATTGTACATTCAGTATGTGTTTAAATATGTTGGAGGAAATATGGCTTTAGGAGCAGTTAGTTAGCGTTTATTCTTGTAGGTACTACGTCATTTTTTTCAATCTTGATTTATAGAGAAATGTGGAATAACTTTCAATTGGGCCTATTAAATTCCTTCTTGCCTATTAAATTTATCATCTTTGTTTCCATTTTTTACCTTATTTTTCTGGCTAGGACTTCTAGTACAATATTGAATAAGCGTGGTAATAAAGGGTATCCTTGTCTCGGTGCTGGTCTCAGGGGGAATGCTGTCAATCTTTCTCCATTGAGAATAATGTTGGCTGTTGGTTTTGCATATATGTCCTTAATTATATTGAGGAATTTCTTTCTATTCCTATTTTGCTGAGAGTTTTTAAAAGGAAATGATGTTGGACTTTAACAAATGCTTTTTATATGTTGACTGAGATGATCATGTGATTCTTTTCCTTTATTTTATTTATATGGTGAACTATGTTCATTGATTTTCTAATGCTGAACCATCCTTGCATCCCTGGTATGAATTCCACTTGATCATGATACGTTATTTTTTGATATGCTGTTGAATTCTGTTGGCTAGAATTTTGTTGAGAATTTTTGCGTCAGTATTCATGAGAGATATTGTTCTGTAATTTTCTTTTTTAGTGGTGTCTTTGCCTGGTTTTGGTTATTCTAGCTTCATAGAATGAATTAGGGAGTATTCCTTTCTTTTCTATGTTATGGAATAGTTTGAGTAGAACTGGTGTCAACTCTTTTCTGAATGTTTGGTAGAATTCTCCACTGTACCCATCTGGGCCTGGGGCTTTTTTGCTGTTGTTGTTGGGAGAAAAATGATTTTATTTAGAGATTATTAGGCTCAGATATTTTTCAGAAGAATTGAAAATGTTTCCAAAGTCAAGACATAATGGCACTGATACAATGTGTTGATTTTAAACAGAAACAGAAGAACCAGGTGGTAGGAGATCATTCAAAATTATCCAAAAGAAGCCTAGTTCTGAAATGCTGAAGTGAATTCACAGACATGCTATGAATGACAGAGGCCGGGCTAAGCTAGAAAAATCTAAGACCAAAGTCAATATAGTGAAGAGGAATCCAAATCACAGTTAATAGGGATATACAGTTGTAGGGATGGAGTGACATAAATATAGGATAGGGAATAATGAGGAAAAATAAGGTTACACATTGGGAATATCTGAATGCACAATATAAAATAGGTAAGGGCAAGTGATTCAAGGCTAGTATTAAGAAAAATTTTAGAGCCCTATTTTTATGAGTATCAGCAGTTTCCAAACCATGAGAGCCTGAAGGTTTAAAAACATGGTAAAGAACAAGGCATCACTGTGAGCGTATGTGTTAGTTTCCCGTGGCTGCTGTAACAAATTACCACAAATTTACAAACTTGGTGGTTTAAAACAACAGAAATTTATTCTCTCAAAATTCTGGAGGCTAGAAGACTAAAATCAGTTTCACTGGGCTAAAATAAAGGTTTAGGCAAGGCTGCACTCTCTGGCTCTAGTGGCTTCTGGTGGTGGCCAGCATTCGGCTTATGGCCATATCACTCTCATCTCTATTTACGTGGTCACACTGCCTTTTCCTCTTCTTCGGTGTGTGAAATCTCCCTCTGAGTCCCTCTTATAAGGATACATGTGATTGCATTTAGGGTGTACCGGGATGATCCAGGATAATCTCCCCATCTCAAGACATTTTTTTCTGCATATAAGGTAACACTCATAGATTCCATGGAGCCATTTTCCAGTCTACTGCATTCTACAAGTCTCAAATGAGAAAATCCAGTTTTTACTAACTAAAGGTAGGAGAGAATTCCATCTGTTCCATATGTCTTCCAGAGATGTAACATGGAAGCCAGACAAACATCATTACTATCTCTCATTGTGGAAAACATCTTGAATAAAATTTCAGAGCCATACTGAAAAATATGAGTTGGAAAGATTCCTGTGGACAAGGAAAGAGAGTAGGAAGGGGAAAGAGATGAGAAGAATAGAGAAAAGAAGAAAAGAGAAGACAGAAAGGGGACAAGATATTAGAGGGAACAGTAAATGGAGGGTGTAAGGAAAAAAAGAGGGAAGATCTTATACTTGCATGTCAGATTTTATTCCTCAGATTAGAAATTTTAATTATTTTGATTCAATTGAGCATCTGTTTATAATTAAACACCAATTAAATCACATTAATCAGATGAATTTACACGTGGACATAGTCTGAGTAGAAGAATCAAATGCCACTTCCTCTTTGAAACTTCTTTTTAATTCCCTAGGTAGAATGATTCACTCCCTCCTGTGTACTCCACTGTACTTTGAACATTTACTTATAGCATTTTGGGCATGATTGCCCATTTCCTATCTTCCTCTCCAATAGATCACAAGTTTTGTGGGAAGCAGAGAGACTATATCCATGAAACTAATCTTTATTGAGTGCTTGTTATGTATTAAGGATTTTGCAAAGGATTTTATATGCATTCAATTCTCTAAACAATCCTACAAGGTAAATATTTTTATTCTCATTTTAAAGATAATAAGACAGAAGCAAAAAAAGTTAAGTATTGTCAAAGTCACACAGCAAAAAAGAGGTAGAGCTGGGGTTTGAAAGCAGGCAGTCTGATCCCAGAGCTTTCACTCTTAAGTAATGCAATATATTATTATACCCTGCACCTTAACGTATAATACACATTATAAGATAATCATTTCAGCTACTTAAATTGTTAGTAGTCAAATTATTTCAAGATTTAATAAATAGTTATTTTCTATAAAATGAAACCTTGTTTTACTGGACTGCTTTTTTTAAAAATTCCCTTAAAAAAATAAAAAAAGAAGAAGAAGGCTGTTATCTTACTCTTTAAATTACATTTTTGCCAAGTCAGGAAAAGTGGAAAATACCTCTACTTAGATGCACCAAAGAATGTAAGCTATAAGCTGTTGTCATAACCTCAAACTTCAGGCATGTCCCATTGATATTAGAGTAAGGAGAGGGGAGATAAAATGAAGACTTTAAGTTTATTTCCTAATGGGTGTGATTTATTTTGCAGAATTCAAAAGTAGTCTCAGAAGGCCAAGATGTAAATGGAATCTGCACAGTGAATCAAAAGACCTGGACAAAGTAGGGTTTGTGGGAGAACCGAGCTACTGCCCTTCATTCACTGCTGTATTCAATAAACATTTATTGGGTGCCAATCTGTTTAAAGTTTTCCAAAAAGAAACTCCAAATGTAAGCTGCTGAATAGTATCTCTACCTATGTATGCCCCATCGAGAAGTCTGGGAACTTCACCTTGTAGTTTGAACTTTAGGGTTTTTTTGGATAACAGCATTTTTTCTCAGAGAAACCAATAGCAACTTGAAGGCAATGATTATAGCCCATACTCCTCCTGCTTTTTGATGATGCCTACAAAGACAATTCTTAAAATGTATGGTCAAGAAATGTATGCTGAATTGATGAATTAGTGGATCAATCAGTCAATATAGAAAGTTTGGTTATTCCCAGTAAAAAATTGCAACTTCAACTTCAACTTGAACTTGCATATGAGCAACTGATGGTCTGATCCACAGTTGGCCCCTGGCCTTGTTCTGACTGATAATATTATTGAGCTTTTCCATCATCTCTTTCCACAGATGTAGTCCATTTGATTCCTGTGTATTCCATCTGGAGGGGTCCACCTGTATAGTCACCGTTTATGTTGTTCATAAAAGGTATTTGCAATGAAGAAGTCGTTGGTGTGGTAAAATTCTATCCTGTGATCTCTGGCGTTGTTTCTATCACCAAGGCCATATTTTCTAACTACCAGCCCTTCTTCTTTGTTTCCAACTTTTGCATTCCAACCACCAGTAATTATCAATGCATCTTGATTGCATGTTTGATCAATTTCAGACTGCAGAGGTTGGTAAAAATCTTCAATTTCTTCATCTTTGGCCTTAGTTGTTGGTGTGTAAATTTGACTAATAGTCGTATTAACTGGTCTTCCTTGTAGGCGTTTGGATATTATCCTATCACTGACAGCGTTGTACCTCACAATAGATCTTGAAATGTTCTTTTTGATGATGAATGTGACACCATTCCTCTTCAACTTGTTGTTCCTGGCATAGTAGACCACGTGATTGTCTGATTCAAAATGGCCAATACCAGTCCATTTCAGCTCACTAATGCCTAGGATAGCAATGTTTATGCATTTCATTTTTGGAGACTTCCAATTTTTCTAGATTCATACTTTGCACATTCCATGTTATGATTATTAATGGATATTTGCAGCTATTTCTTCTCATTTTGAATCTTGCTGATCATTGGTAATATTCATGAAATTATTATTCATCTAATTTCCTTTTTTCTCCTATCTGTATCATATAGGACAGATTCCTTAACTTTCCTAATTATAGTTTTCTATTTGTTTGACTTTATGTTCTTCATCATAGTTAATGAGTCTTCCTCCAAATCTGATGCTGTATTCTTCTTCGTATAGTCCAGCTTCCCAGATTATTTTTTCAGCATACAGATTGAATAAGTAAGGTGAAAGGATACAACACTGCTATATACCTTTTACAATTTTGAACCACACAGATAGTAGGCAGTTAATAAATATTAATTGAAGGAACTATCTCTGAAATATTTCTTATGCTTTGGGTGACTTTCTTCTCCTTTCTCTCCTCAGAGAATCATCTACAACAAGTAATCATTTAGTTAGACTAGATGGAAAATGAGGTTTTTGAATTGTGAAGAAACCTTGCATGCACACACACACACACACACACACACACACACACACACCCCACAAGGAGAATCTACATGTGGGGAAGGCAGATGTTTTCATATTTTTGCCAAGTTTTACTTTCATTTGGAATTTTTTTTTAAACAGAATCCTGTTTATTCCACCTTATTTGGTTCTTAAGCATACACTACCACTGTCTCTTTTTAAATTCTGTGCCTAGAGGGAAAAGTTTTTTTTCTTTATTTACTGTTAATCCTGTTGAGATTTTTTTTTTCCCCTAAAAAACCCTTGACTAAATAATAAGGAAGGATTGAAGTAATCATTGAAGTTTCCAAGGTATAGGTTGCTGAGCACAGGATAACTGGATTCAAGCATAAGGGTGGAAGATATGTTTCCCCTCTCATCACATCTCTTATAGATTGGTGATGGCTGCCTGGAGAGATGAGTGAGAAGTATTCTGATGGCATGGATAATCTTAGTGGGAAAATGTGCCATGACTAATTCATTTAACACACATTTATTGAGTGATTGCTAATAATTGGCAGGGTTGGCCAGGGCATAGCCACAAAGAGTTGATACAATTTTGCAAGCATCTTGCTTATTTTACTTCTCCCTCAGCTCAAAGCTCATCCCTCAGTTACATGGTTTGAGCCACCATTCTGAAGTGTCAAAAACCCTTTCCTCATTAAACCCCGAAGTTTTCCTGATTTGAACCTCACATACACCATCATCATCAAAGTATTACAACGAAATGTGCAAAGACCTGGAGTTAGAAAACCAAAAGGGAAGAATACACTTAGCGTTTCTCAAGCTGAAAGAACTGAAAAAAAATTCAAGCCTTGGGTTGCAATAGTGAAGATTCTGTGGGCCAAATAGTGAACGATGCAGGAAGCATCAAAAGAAGATGGAAGGAATACACGTAGTCACCGTACCAAAAACAACTGGTTGATGTTCAACCATTTCTTGAGGTGGCATATGATCAAGAACCAATGGTGCTGAAGGAAGAGATCCAAGCTGTGTTGGAGGCATTGGTGAAAAACAAAGCTCCAGGAATTGATGGAACACCAATTGAGATGTTTAAACAAACGGATGCAGTGCTGGAAGTGCTCACTCGTCTGTGCCAAGAAATTTGGAAGACAGCTACGTGGCCAACCGACTGGAAGAGATCCGTATTTATGCCTATTTCAAGAAAAGGTGATCCAACTGAATGCGGAAATTACTGAACGATACCATTAATTATCACATGCAAGTAAAATTTTGCTGAAGATCATTCAAAGCTGTTGCAGCAGTACCTTGACAGGGAACTGCCAGAAGTTCAAGCAGGATTCAGAAGGGGATGGGAAGTGAAGGATATCATTGCTGATGTCAGATGAATCCTGACTGAAAGCAGAGGATGTTTACGTGTGTTTTATTGACTATGCAAAAGCATTTGACTGTGTGGATCAAAACAAATTATGGATAATATTGCGAATAATGGAAATTCCAGAACACGTAATTGTGCTCATGGGAAACCTGATCAAGAGGCAGTTGTTTGAAAAGAACAAGGGGATGCTGTGTGGTTTAAAGTCAGGAAAGGTGTGCATCAGGGTTGTATCCTTTCACCATACTTACTCAATCTGTATGCTGAGCAAATAATCCGAGAAGCTGGACTGTATGAAGAAGAACAGGGCATCAGGATTGGAGGAAGACTCATTAACAGTCTGCACTATGCAGATGACACAACTTTCCTTGCTGAAAGTGAAGAGAACTTGAAGCACTTACTGATGAAGATCAAAGACTACAGCCTTCAGTATGGATTACACCACAACAAAAAGAAAACAAAAATCCTCACAACTGGACCAATAAGCAACATCATGATAAACGGAGAAAAGACTGAAGTTATCAATTACTTCATTTTACTTGGATCCACAATCAACATCCATGGAAGCAGCAGTCAAGAAATCAAACGACACATTCCATTGGGAAAAATCTGCTGCAAAAGACCTCTTTAAAGTGATAAAAAGCAGAAGTATCACTTTAAGGACTAAGGTGAGCCTGACCCAAGCCATAGTGTTTTCAATCACCTCATATGCATGTGAAAGCTGGACAATGAGTAAGGAAGACTGAAGAAGAATTGATGCTTTTGAATTATGGTGTTGGTGAAGAATATTGAATATACCATGGACTGCGAAAAGAACAAACAAATTTGTCTTGAAAGAAGTAGAGCCAGAATGCTCCTTAGAGGCAAGGATGGTGAGACTCCGTCTCACATGCTTTGGACATGTTATCAGAAGGAATCAACCCCTGGAGAAGGACATCATGCTAGGTAAAGTAGAGGGTCAGCGAAAAAGAGGAAGACCCTCAACGAAATGGATTGACACAATCGCAACAACAATGAGCTCAAGCATATTGATGATCATGAGGACAGTGCAGGACCGGGCGGTGTTTCATTCTGTAGTACATAGGGTTGCTACCAGTTGTAATCGACTTGACGGCACCTACCAACAACAATGTGCACCATTATTCTTCGTCATTTTTTTTCTTCTTTCCCTTTTCAGAGACAAATTTTTCTCCCTTCTAATTTGTACTGACAAGTTCACGATTGCTATTAAGTTCTGATAAATAATCTGGCCCTTAATTTCTGAGCTGTGGTAGAGATTGCTAGCTGTCCATCCAAGGTCCATTTCCCTTCCTTTTTTAGTAGGAATGACCAGTAAGTGGCCATTGAGTGAGGATTTTTGCACATTTTGCCCTTTGCCTTTTCATTCCTTCCTGCTAGAAAGTGGACGTGATGGTTGGAACTTCAGAAGCCATTTTATGACTTTGAGGGTGGAAGTCATGCACTTGGGATGGTAGAACTGTATGACAGATGGAGCTTGGGTCCCTGATGAACTTAACAGAGCTACCCTTCGAGCTCTGGACTGCCTACTTTTGGACATCATTTTATGTGAAAGAATAAAATCCTGATATGTTTAAGCTACCGTAGTCTGGTCCTTGTTATTTGCAGCTGAATGCAATTCCTAGTGATATGTGAGAGCTTAGGTTGCACAGTTGTTACAGCTCAGCTGCTAACCAAAAGATAGGCAGTTTGAGCAGTGGCTGTGTGTGAGAAAGATGTGACAATGTGCTTCCATAAAGATCACAGCCTTGGAAACCCCATGGAGCTGTTCTACTGTGTCCTACAAAGTTGCTATGGGTTGGAATCGACTCAACAGCAACAGGTTTGGTTTTGGTTGGCTTCTCCTGGATTCTTTTATGATATACTCATTCAGGTGAGACCTCTCTCTTCATCCAGGAAGGACTCTTGCATCCATGTTACTCTAAAACATTAAGTTCCAGGAGGGTAGGAAATATGGAAGCGAGGAAGCATGGCCCACTCAGAAAACTAGAGGTAATTAGTGTGGCAGGTGCATAACCTGGAATGGGGAGAATGGAGAGACATGTGACTCTTAACTGTGATCACCTGCATCCATGTCATCGTGCACCTCTTCTTTCACCCTAGAAAGCGAGGATGCTATTCTGTAGCTGCAGAGAAGACTGAAAGAGAGCTACATAGTTATGTCTATATTTCAATAGGTTGATTCTAACTCCATTGTGGAGAATAGCACAGAGTAGGACAAAATCTGAGGAGTTAAGTAAAGGTGAATAAATTAGGTTCCTTCCACATTGTTTGGATTTAAATTTAATTTGAATTAGGTTCACTGCAAATTCTGAACATCTATCCTCATTTAATGCTGAAAAGCTATATGACCACGAAGTATTTGCATTATGGTCAAATATTTTTAGATAGGGTCTGTTATGGATTGAATTGTGTCCTTACAACATATGGATTGGAATCCTATACCCTATATCTGTGGATGTAATGCCATTTAGGAATAGGATTTTCTTTGTGATGTTAATAAGTCCACATCAGTGTAAGGTGTGTCTTAAACCTAATCACTTTTAAGATGTAGAAAAAGCAGACTAGGCACAGAAGCAAGCAAGAACAAAGGTGGGAAGATAGATACCACCTGGGCATCTCTAAGGAACAGAAGGACACGGAGGGCTGCAGAAGCCGAGGTAAGAATTTTCCCCTACAGTGAACACAGAGAGAGCATTCCCCTAGAGTTGGTGCCCTGAATTCAGACTTCTAGCCCCTTGAACTGTGATAAAATAAATTTCTGTTCTTTAAAACTACCCACTTGTTGTATTTCTGTTACAGCAAGCAGCACTAGCAAACTAAAACAGGGTTAAATCTCTTTTTTCCACAGAAAGGTGAAAAAAAGGTAGATAATTCCAACTTATTGGTTCTAAATTAATGCACATTGGATTACATACATATGTTTTTACTATTTAGGAATTTAGGAACTTCTAATGTATTGAAAATGTATTCCCAATCAAATAACAGGGTGGTACTATGAAGATGTCCTGGGAGAATCTAAGGATGTGCCTTATCATTCTGTGTGGATCCTACCTTTCCGTCCACAGCCTCTTTCCATCAAATTTTATTCTGGGAATTGCTGGTTAACTTCTCAAAAGAATGCACAAAACAGCTCTTTTTTCAAACCTTCTATGATGGAAGTACTACATTAAAAAATTGCAATTTTCCTAAATTTTTTTCCTGCTGAATATGAAATGAGAACAAACAGAAACAGGAGGTCTATCACACAAATGGTAAGCGCTTTCCATCCCTGGCCTTTTCTAGGTGGCCAGTGTGGGACTTCGGTTTATAATTCTTGATCTATAGTTCTGAAATCCAAAAAGCTCTGAAAAAACTGAAGTGGTGTTGTGACTGATTTGGCAGTAAAACCTGACTAAACCTGAAGTCATCTGTCCATAAAACCTGACCCAGGCTGACGAGAGGCTATTTATAACATGGATTTCGCTTGGTGTGAATAGTCACATGCTTTGCTGAAGAAACAGTAATGCGCTTGACACTGCCTTGAGTGTTACATAATAGACGGTGCATGCACTTCATTGCTTTAAAAAAAAGATTTCTTTTTGTAAACTTTTTATTTGTAGATAATTGTAGAGTCACATGCAGTTGTAAGAAATAATACAGAGAGATGTACTATACCCATCATCTATTTTTCCCCAACATTTTTTTAACCTTGTAAATTTTTGAATTGAATTTTAGATGAAGATTTACAGAAAAAACTAGCTTCTCATTAAACAGTTAGTACATATATTGTTTTACAGCATTGGTTAACAACCCCATGACCTGTCAGTACTCTCCCTTCTCGACTTTGGGTTCCCTATTACCAGCTTTCCTGTCCCCTCCTGCCTTCTAGGCCTTGCCCCAGGGCTGGTGTGCCCCTTTAGTCTCCTTTTGTCCTGTGAGTCTAATTTTTGGCTAAAAGGTGAACCCCTGGAGTGATTTCATTACTGGGCTAAAAGGGTGTCCAGGGGCCATACTCTGGGGGTTTCTCCAGTCTCTGTCAGGCCATTAAGTCTGGTCTTTTTTTTTTTTTTTTTGAGTTAGAATTTTGTTCTACATTTTTCTCCTGCTCTGTCCAGGACCCTCTATTGTGATTCCTGTCAGAGCAGTCAGTGGTGGTAGCCAGGCACCATCTAGTTGTACTGGACTCAGTCTGGTGGAGGCCGGTAGTTGTGGTCTATTAATCCTTTGGACTAATCTTTCCCTTATGTCTTTAGTTTTCTTCATTCTCCCTTCCTCCTGAAGGGGTGAGACCAGTGGAGTATCTTAAATGGCCGCTCACAGGCTTTTAAGACCTCAGACTCTACTCACCAAAGTAGAATGTTGAACATTTTCTTTATAAACTATGTTATGCCAATTGAGCTAGATGTTCCCTGAGACCATGGTCCCCACAGCCCTCAGCCCGCAATTCAGACCCTAAGGGAATTTGGATTTGTCCGTGGAGGTTCCATGACCTTACCCTGAACAAGTTGTGCTGGTTTCCCCAGTATTGCGTTCTGCCTTACCTTCACCCAATGGTAACGTTTTGTATGACTATAGCACAGTATCACAACCAGGAAACAGACATTGACAGAATTCATTGACCTTTTTAGGTTTCACTAGTTTCACATGCACTTACTTGTGTGTGTGTGTGTGTGTGTGTGTGTGCTGTGCAATTTTGTCACGTGCAGATTTGTGCGACCACCGTTACAGTCAAGATGCAGCCTCTTCCATCACAAGCATCCCTCATGCTATGCGTTTACAGCCACAGCCACCTCCCTCCCTCCCGGTCTCCCTAACCCCTGGCAACCACTAATCTATTCTCCAGCTCTATAATTTTGTCATTTCTTTAATGCTATATAACTGGAATCATACATTATGCAAACTTTTGTGACTGCATTTTTTCCTTCAGCATGATTCTCTTGGAAATTCAGGCAAGTTGTTGTGCCATATTGCCTTTTAATATCTGAAAAACCCTCAACTCCAAAACACATTTAGCCTAAAGGTTTTGGATAAGGGGCTATGGAGCTGCACTAAAACTCCTCTAGTGTAGGTAGAGCCCTGCCTGCTCTTTGAACCATTGGCAGAACTTAGGAGCTGCATGCTTTCTCATCATTGAGTAGGGTCTGGAAATGGTTTGAAACCTACATCTCAAGTAGCTGAGGTGAACATAGTCCCTGCTGCTTGTCTGAAATTTGCATCATGTTGCAGCCTCCTTATTTAATACTCACAGTCATCTGCCTCACTTGCCTTTGTCTGTGTTTCTCATTTTCATTGAATTTCCCTTCTGAGCCTAAATTCTAGCCCTAATTTGTAGTCTGATTTCCTTACTTTTGTTTCTGTCAACCCCTTTCCCTGTGACTACACCTGGCTTCCTGTATCACTTAACACTGACTCAGATTAGCCTGCAGATCTCTAATCAGGTCTCAGATTTCAGCACTTGCATGCCTCAGGTTTGTGTTCCTTCTGCCCTTAACTCCAAAAGTTGGATACAGGGTCTTCCTTGGAAAGTCAACCCGACAAGATAAATAGTATGGACGTTGTTGGTGGTGGTGTGCACCACTGAGTCGGTTCCATCATGAGAGGGAGTTTTGATATCAATAAAAATAAGCCATAATTAATAGTTACTGTTAATATATTTTAAAGCAAAAATTTCCCTAGCTAAACTGGCATAAGTCCCTGGGTAGTACAAAACAGTTAAGGTGCTTGCTTGCTAACTGAAAGATTGGAGGTTTGAGTCTACCCAGAGGCATCTTGGAAGAAATGCCTGGTGATATACTTCTGAAAAATCAACCATTGAAAATCCTTTGGAGCACAGATCCACTCTAACACACATGAGTTGGAGTCAACTTGACAGCAGCTGGTTTTAGGCTGGCATACAGTTCAAAAGAAGCTTGGTAAATTCCATGGTAGAAATCATTACTCAATGTAATTTTTAAAAAATGGTCTGTTTAGCACTTCTCTAATAAAGGTGTTTGTGTGTGTGATTCTAAAATTGCTGATGGTGTTTAGAGAAGAGGGACACATGGCAGAATGGCCCAAGGAGGGGCATTTATCACATCAGTCCCTCCCAGTCTGCTTCCATGGAAAACATAGTTCATGTTTGTCTTAGTTATCTAATGCTGCTATAATAGAAATACCACAGGTGATGGCTTTAACAAACAGAAATTTATTCTCTCACAGCCGAGGGAGGCTAGAAGTCTGAATTCAGGGTTCCAGCTCCAGGGGAAGGCTTTCTGTCTCTGTAGGCTCTGGGGGAAGGCCCTTGCCATCAATCTTCCCCTGGGTCTAGGAGTTTCTCAGTGCAGGGACCCCAGGTCCAAAGGATGTACTCCACTCCAGGCTCTTCATTCTTGCTTGTAGGAGGTCCCTTCTCTTTGCTCAATTATCTCTTTTTATATCTCAAAAGAGATTGACTGAAGACACAACCTAATCCTGTAGATTGAGTCCTGCCTCATTAACATAACTGCCTCTAATCCTGCTTCATTAACATCACAAAGGTTAGGATTTACAACACATAGGATAATCACATGAAATTATAAAATTGTGGACAACTACACAATACTGGGAAGCATGGCCTAGCCAAGTTGACATACCTTTTGGGGGGACACAATTCAATCTATAGCAATGTTATAATGCTATTGCTCCCAACAGCCTTGATTAACTTACATCTTCTTCATGAAGAAAGCTAAACTGAGGAAGTAGTTGTAAGATCACCAAGATTTTGTTTCTAGCTCTAAGGCTATTATAAAAAACACATACCCAGGTGAAAAGCGAAAATGTCATTTCTAATAATTCAAATACTGTGTCCAAGTGAAACAAAATACCTGGGAAATTTCCAGATGTTTGAGTGTTTTACTTTTCCACCTAGTGCTTGCCATGATGGAGAGCAGCCTAGCATTGCTCTCTGATATTTCTGGTTAGCACTGTCTTGCCAAAAGCTTGCTCTGGGAATATAAATAAGATCCATAGTTCCCTGAATAAATGAATTAGGTATGAAGAAAGAACAGAAAAAGAAAAGACAATATTACACACTCTGCACCTAATTTCTTATCTAAAATATTGTCAATCTTTTTTCCAAAGAGAACAAGTGGTAAAGATTTGGCAAATGAGAAAGAAAATAAGAGAAAATTAAGAACTTGTATAGGGAAATTTAAGTAATCTTTTAAACATTTCTGCAAAAGGAACGGGAAAACTCTGAATAAGAAAGTTATATATTTTTTAGGGTGCATGAAAGAAAGGAGAAAGGAAGAATAAGCCAGCTTTTCCCCATTAAAAATGTTTTCTTTCAATATTTTTGCCTCAATGTCCCCAGAAAACTTTTTGACAACTGAAAATTGTCCCATTTCCCCTAAAAGTCTTTAGGAACAGTAATGCACCAAATTCCTATCAACATCTTTACCTTCAGTTAAAACAATTTTTCCACATGCAAAGTGTCTTAAGGCTGATAGGTCTCTTCTTTTGCTTTTGTTTTGTGTACCAGAACTACTTCCAGAAAAATAATTCTTATTCTAGTTTGCAAATCTGTCCACAATGAAAAGAGTCAAAAAGTATATAAAACAAAAAGCACACAAGGAAGTTCTTGTGTCTGACTAGTTACCCATGAGGGAATGGTGAGGTCAGTGTAAATAAACATGAAAAATAAAGATTGACAGGGTTCTATTTTTAGTCTAAATTACATATATGCGTATATATATATATATATGTATATATGTATATATATTCTGGTGGCGTAGTGGCTAAGGGCTACGGCTGCTAACCAAAAGGTTGGCACTTCAAATCCACCAGCTGCACCTTGGAAACTTTATGGGGGCAGTTCTACTCTGTCCTGTAGGGTAGCTATGAGACAGAGTTGACTCGACGGCTATGGGTTTTATATATATATATATATATATATATATGTGTGTGTGTGTGTGTGTGTTGCTCTTGTCATTTGTTTTCTCTCAAATGGTTTAAATCACTTCAACCTTAGAACTTTACTACTATCAGGTACCCAGCACAGTGGATGGCACAAAGTAGGTGCCGAATAAATATTTACTGACTAAATGCATACATGCATGAGTATCTCTGTACTTATTCTCTCTCAATCTTCAAAAAATATCATAGACCAGCCCCAGAACCTTGACCAGGGCAATTACTAATTTAGAAAAAAGCTTTCAGTTTGGAACTAAACCTTTAACTTATTTATTTCAAAAAGTGATTGGGAATGCTTTGGTGGTAGAATTTTGGTTGCGTGAATATCAGCCTTTGTTTTAAATCTACAGCAATAAATAAAGATTTTTGATACCTGGTGTAATTATCTAAGTAGAATTCAGTACAGATATGTAGAAGCCGCGTATCTTTGGGATTCATTAAGCCAAACTTCCACATCAGGCTTGGGAATGTTCCAAGTGAAGAAAATACATTTTAGAGCCAGCTTGAGTTGTTGTCGTTGAAAAGTCAGCTGGTTACTACAACACTGTTGGTGTGCGCCAGATGGCAGACAGGTATCCTGGGAGGGTTACATGGTGTAGCTCTGCCATTGCGGAGGAAGAGATCGTCTTACAGCTCGCAGGGACGCGACCCCTGCGGCAGCATGCTTGTGAGTGCTGATGTGCAGGGTCAAATGCGCTTAATCCTTTGAGCTGGCTGACCCCAGTTTAACTGAAGAAACAGGCTGAATCACAGAGGTTGGTTTGGGGAGTGAAATTTTAGCTCCAAGGGAAACACAACTCTTTAATGTTGCTGCTGCTACTGCTAGGGCTGGGAAGCGAACATTCTATCTGCAGGGCTTTCAGGTCTAAATCTTTCTACCAGCTTGAAAGTCTCTCAGGGTCTTAAAAAAAAGAAAACGTACAAAGCCACAAGTCTTTCAAATTTTAGTTTCGCTGCCTGTGAATTAAGCTAATTTGAAAATAGAAGGTACCACCTATTTTTTATAAACTAAGACATTTGTTCCCTTTCTCTGTCTTGTAAACTTGTAATGATTGCCATGCCATGAACTTCTTCACCAGAAAACAAAGGAGGCATTTTGCACCTAGATATAAAATGCCACATGTTTTGCTAATGTCGCAATATGCCACTCTCTTACAAAAGAACAATTCTGTGATGCTGAGTAACCCTTCCTAACTGCAAAACCACTGAATTGTCAGCATACCTTTATCTAAATGGCTGGATTTTAAAAAAATCTAGAAGAGATTTATCATTTTAGTGTTTCCTGACTTAAGGTATGTAGCTATACCAAAAAACCAAACTCGTTGCTGTCCTGTAGATTCCGACTCATAACGATCCCACAGGACAGAGTAGAACTGCCCCATGACGTTTCCAAGGAGCAGCTGTTGGATTCCAACTGCTGACCTTTTGGTTAGCAGCCCTAGCTCTTAACCACTGTGCCACCAGGGCTCCTATGTAGCTATAAGAAGGTTCTTTTCATTATTTGAAATGATTTTGTTTAGTCAGATCAAACTAAAATGAAATGCATTTACATGTAATTTTCTTGGGGTCTGTGGCCCCAGACTACCCCTGTCTGCCTCCTTGATTTGGGCTCTTTTATTGGTTTTTGGCAACTTGCTGAGGGTATATGGTTTGCTCTTTCTGTGCCTGATTTCGAAGTTTCTGCTGACATCGAGGAAAGTGCCACAAAAACCTGTTGCTCAATTCCAAGCTTATGTGTTTCATGGCAAATCCACCAGCACTGAGCTCGAGTTTCTTGACAACAAGTCTTATTTATGGAGAGACAAACATAGGCAATATTTTGTGGGACTATGCTGTTCCCTTTCTGGGAGTAACCTTTGACCTTTCTATGCAAAGAGACAATTTTTTAAGCATCTCATATTTTATGGGAATGATGGAGAACGTGATGTTTCTGTTGCTCCTGCTGCTGATATTGATTGTGTTGCTGTTGTTGTAAGCTGCCATCAAGTGAACCTTGACTCATGGCAACCCTATGCACAATGGAATAAAACACTACCCAGTCCTGTGCCATCGCCATTATTCCTTGCGGATCAGGCAGTGTTCCATTGTGATCCAGAAGGCTTTCTCTGATTTTCAGAAGTAGTTCCCCAGTCCTTTCTTCTTAGTTTGTCTTGTTTTGGAAGCTCCACTTAAACCTGTTCAACATCATAGCAGCACCCAAGCCTCCATGGACAGACAGGTGGTGACTTTGCGTGAGAAGCATTGGTCAGGAATTGAACCCAGGTCTCATGCATGGAAGGCGAGAACTCTATCATTGAACTACCAATGCCTCATGACGATGCTAATAAAAAAATAAAAAAAAAACCAAACCTATTGCCGTCGAGTTGATTCTGACTCATAGAACCCTACAGGACAGAGTAGAACTTCCCCATAGAGTTTCTAAGCAGCGGCTGGTGGATTTGAAATGCCAACCTATTGGTTAGCAGCTGAGCTCTTAACCACTGCACCACCAGGGCTCCGTGATCCCTATAGCCACCGTTTATTGAGTGCATACCATGTGTTAGGCAATATACACTTACTCTTCACCATACAATTACAAGAAAAATGTCATTGCCCCCATTTTGAAGATGAAGTAACTGAGATTTAGAGGTTAAGCAACTTGCCCAGAGTCTCACAGAATGGAGAAGCCAGGATTTAAATTTAGGTCTTTCTGTCTCTAATATTTGTGTTTGTTCTAAAAAAAAAAAAGACCTGAGAGTCCTTAATGTTTGAAGAAAGAAAATATTGTTCTGTAATGTGTATTCTATTTTAAAACAATTATTAAACTTACATCATTTATAGTACCAGGTACCAGGGGAATGCGATAATGACTAAGACATAGTTCTTGCTCTTTAAGGACTCACACTCTAGGCTAATTGATCCCCTCCAGGGCATATTTCACAATATCTGAGACATTTTTGATTGCCACAGTGGGTGAGTGTGTGGAAGGGGGGATACTGACATCTACTAAGCAAAGACCAGAGATGCTGCTAAATATCCTACAATGCACAGACAGCTCCCCATAACAAAGAATTATCAGGTCCGAAATGTTAATAGTGGTGAGGTTGAGAAACCTCGCTATAGAGGAAATCAAACATTGAAAACATGGCGAGACTTTAATGATGGTGTGGTATATTGTATTATCTGTTTAAAATATTTGCTGGCTCTCACTACTGGGTCCTTCAGGCTACTGACCAAAAAGGTCGGCAGTTTGAATCCACCAACTGCTACTTGGAAATCCTATGAGGCAGTTCTACTCTGTCCTATAGGGTCGCTATTAAGTCGGAATTGACTTGACGGCAACAAGTTTGGTTTGGTTTTGGTACCCTATTAATGCCAGGCTTGGACATTTGACTTACTTTGACCGGTGAAATTTGAGTAGTAGCTTAAAGAGTCAATCCATGGTTCTGACATCATTCTTTTCCCTCTGTCACAAGATCATCATGTTCCAGGCAAGGACTCTTTTTCACCTGGATCTTCAAATAAAAACAACATGGAGCAGAACTGCAGCCTACTCAAAAGAAGTGGATTTTGGGGCTTTTTGTTATTGCAGCACAAGTTAGCCTATGCTGGCCAATCCTGACTGTTATTAATTCATCAGGTGACAATGAAATGGGATTATAATAGGAGGAAATACTGGAAGGATAGACAAAGCCAGTATGTCAGGTGGCGAAGTTTGGATTTTAATTATGTATAGAAAGTTTAGTAAGAGTGACAAAGACTGTTAATTCTGAGAGCAGAGGGAAAATGATTTAGAGAGGGACAGATACAGGAAACAAAGAAATCAATTAAACTATGATAATAATAGTCCCAATGAGAGGAACATGGGCAGGGTGCATGTAAGTGAAAAGTTAGAGGATTATGCCAGAGTGATTTGGGAATAAAAAAAATACATTGACCATGAAAATTTACTTACTGTGGATAATGAGAACATAATTCAAAGATGACATCAAGATTTTGAGCCTAGATATCATGTAAGATGGTGTCACACAAGAACACATTTTAGAAGGGATATGATAAATTTCTCTAGAACATAATCAGTTTGAGGTACAGACGGGTTGTCCAGTGGAGATGTTCAGAGGCAATCGGATATGAGGGCCTAGAAAGTGGGAATCTTGGTGTGATTTACATATTTGGGTGTCACTTGCATAAGGGTGTAATGTGGATAACTTTACCTAGGAAGAGCAGCTAGGACTTAAAGAGAAACTTAAGCAAAGGAAGTTGGAGGTTGGGTACAGCCTGAACCTGAGGGGAGGAATGTCAGGCATTTAAGGAGAGAATGCTGCCATGGCTGGCTAGGAAGGGAGCTATCTTTGGAACTTGCAAAGGTAATTAAGAGTATAAGGAGACAAACTGATGTCTACTACTTGGTTAACTGCAAATAGGTGCTTAAATCCTTTTGATATTACTCAGAAGCAATTAAGCTTTGGTTAAAAAGGCAATACACAGTAAGAAGGTCAGGAATCTTTAAGCACTCAAAAAAATGTAAGTTCAAAGTTGTCATCAATGTAAAAATGAAAACCAGAATAACAGTTGCAATTATTTGAAAAAAACTTAACTTATACTTGAAAGCTTACACTTTTAAACTTTATTTTTTTATGCCTATTAATTAGAAATAAGTTTACTACCACATTTTTTTAGTTACATTTTTAAGTTAAAAAATGTGCTTGATTAAATCATGACCTAATTGGTTTTTTTCTTGGTTTCCACACCTCAGAGATGCCTTACTAACAGACGTCCACAACATAACTGAAATACTGAACCTCTTCTTGTCCATGCCCTTCTCCAGCCCCTCCAATGTTCACTCGCAAAACGTCCATTAGTTTCAAATTTTTCCCTAGGGTTACTCCATGGATAGGATGCCCTGGTGGCACAGTGGTTAAAGTCCTCAACTGTTAACCAAAAGCTCTGCGGTTCGAACCCACCAGCCGCTCTAGGGGAGAAAGATGTGGCAATCTGCTTCCATAAAGATTTAAAGCCTTAGAGACCCTATGGGGCTGTTCTACTCTGTCCTACAAGGTCGCTATGAGTTGGAATCAGCTCAATGGCAATGGTTTACTCCATGGATAAACTAGATTGGTGGTATGTGTTGGGGAAAGATAACTAAAAATAAAATCTACTCCCAATCCAGAAAATCTTTATACAAAAATAGAAGAGAAAAGAAGGTTTTATTATTGAATAATCATTAAACCAGTACGTGACGCATCACAGGCAATCCACTAAAGAGATGGCAAAGGCTGAAAGAAATCTTATCCTTTATATAGTTAACGGTATCCAACCCGTTACATAGTTTCAAGAAAATATCACTAATTTTTAAATATCTTTAGGATACCTAAAGTTATGCTAAACTCCTTACAGGAAACTTGGAGGTAGGGATGAT
This sequence comes from Trichechus manatus latirostris, assembly GCF_000243295.1. NCBI lineage: Eukaryota > Metazoa > Chordata > Mammalia > Sirenia > Trichechidae > Trichechus > Trichechus manatus. Next base: position 1,115,336 of record NW_004444007.1, read on the forward strand.
TTTCCTTGACAATTATATTTCAATTATTTTGATTATATTTCCCAAGCACCTGAGGAAATAGTCTTGATTTACATACTCTTTAAAGAGACAAAGAATTTGCAATGAAATGTTTTCTGAAGTGAAATCTGAAAGGGCAGGGGAGGAAAGGAGGCTCTTCCCTTATTTTCAAGAGGGAGAATTTAAACCTCTTATTTTTAATTTGTAGTTTTCCCTACATATGCAACCCTGAGAACAAGTTGGAACACCCCCCTTTCCTCTCTTCCCTGGCTTCACACTTCAGTATGTTAAGATCCTGAGACACCATGGCAGAGGTGGCTGCAGGAATTGCATATGGTGATGTTTGGGAGAAGTCACAGGAACACTTGAGATTGCCCGGGGAGAGAGAGCATTAAACACTCTGGTGTAAAATGCTGCTCAGCTTTGCAAAGATATAACCTGCCCCTCTTCTGAAAGCAGCCACTGTTGTTGTGGTTGTTCGCTGCCTCTGAGTAGGCCCCCAACTCATGGTGACCCCATGTGTTACAGGGTGAAACTGCTCCATAGGGTTTTCTGGGCTGTAATCTTTACGGAAGTAGTTCGCCAGGCCTTTCCTTCACGAGTCAATGGGTGGATTCAAACCTCCAATGTTTAGTTTAGCAGTCAATCACAAGCCCCTTTTTCTACAGTGATTTCGTCCTATATAATCATTTTCTTTCATTTCTTGGCCTAGCCAGTCTGCCAGTTTGCATTTTCTTTACTAAAGAAATTAGGACCTTTTTCAAATTTGAAGAATTTAGAATATACAATCCCCTTCTAGACATTTATAAAATTATTGAATAATGCCAATCCTTTGGAGATCTTCCAAGAGATCAGAGAAGGGGCATTTACTCCAATCTTTTGTGTCTAAGCCATTTTCTCATCCTTGGCAAACCATCCCTTCCTATTGAACAGTACCTGAATTGGAATTATGGAGTTAAATTATGGGCCTCACCTTTCCAGGTCCTGGATTCACAAGATTCTCCCTCCCCCACTTCACCTGGAGCCCAGTATTCTCAGGAGACTTAGGCTCCCTGTATCCCCATGCAGATCCCACATCTTGCTTTGTGATGCTGACCTTTCCTTTCCACCCATTTGAAAGATGCAAACTCACTGTCACATCTTCACGTGGCAACTCATTGCCAATAATGACAGATTGATAATTTGATCAGCTAATCACTGAGCTATATTACTGGGAGTGGCCATCTTAATGGGCTTCTTTCTTGGGTTGTGCATTGTCCTGTTAATGGAGGTATTCTGGAGACATCAAGCCTTACCCCAAATAACTGTCATTAACAGTATAATGCTCAGGCAGGTGGAGGAGATATTTTTGAGGAGCCTTTAGGCTTCTTTTTAATTATATTATTTAGTGAGCAGTTTCGTTGCCTCTCCAATCTGTATGCGTGAAGAATGATAACTGCGTGCCATTTTGATGTGGGTTGAGCAGAGGTAAAGCCATGGCCCGTTGTTAATATTGTTGCATTTTAATTAATGCCTAGGGCAAGCAGATGATTTAACTTTAAGCAGTTTTTAAATGTGAACTCTTCCATCATGATTGACATTACAAAAATCTTTGGAAGAAACCATGAATTATTCACAAGACTCAGTTAAGACAGACAAGGAGAAGCATCGGTGTAGGTCTTGGTAAAGTGAGTGGAGTCTCTTAATCTTGTGATGTTTTCAGTGATCATCACTGCTTCTCTACACTAGCAGCATAGTAGGGATGATGTGGAAAGTCATTTGGTGGATGGTGGTGAAGTGATCGATCCCCCTTATACTTAGAATGAAATTTTAGTAGCCATAGGGAAAATGAGAGGCCTGGTTGCCCAGTGGTTAAGCGCTTGGCTGCTAACAGAAAGGTTGACAGTTCAAACTCACCCCCTGCTCCACAGGAGAAAGGTGTGGCAGTCTGCTTCTATAAAGATTACAGCCTTGGAGACTCTATGAGGCAGTTCTACTCTGTCCTATAGGGTCACCATGAGTCAGAATCAACTCCACGGCAATGAGTTTAGGGAAAATGAGGAAGAGAAAAAATGAAGGGGTTATGGGTTCAGACATCAGATGAATGTGTCCCTCCTAAAACCATTCAAGAACTGGTCTGGGGCTTGGAAATAGCTGGATCTGGGGATGGGGAAAGTGCTATGGTGAGGGCATCAACAAATGCCAGGAGTCTAGGCTAGACCAGAGGAGCCCTAGTGACTCCCTCAGTCTGGTTGCTCCACTACGGGAGGAGACCCACTCATTGCTGGTGCTTTGAGACCTCAAGCAGTCCCTCCATGAGCACGCATCCTTGCAGTACCCAGGGCCTAGGTATCTGTGGACACCTATAAAGGAGGAGCCCAAATCTTCACATTTTGGAGGCCGGAAGGGAACAGAGAGAAGTGTATACTTCTGTTATCTATAGATGAAGAAATGGGATTAAACAGGTTAATTCACTCACCCAAGTTATCACAGATACAAAGAAGAGTTAAGATTTGTATATCTTTTGTATTTTTAAAATTCACAGCCTAGGCTTTCTACATTGACTTTCTGTTAGAATTGCACAAAAAAAAAACCCTGCAAATAGTAAAACAACCAGTTGCTGTTGAGGTGATTCTGACTCATGACAACCCCATGTGTGTCAGAGAAGAACTGTGCTCCATTGGGTTTTTAATGCCTGATTTTTCAGAAATAGATAGCCAGGCTTTCTTTCTAGGTGTTTTTGGGTAGACTCAAACCTCCAACCTTTTGATTCGCAGCCAAGTATGTTAACCATTTACACCACTCAAGAAAACAAAACAAAATACAAACCCAATGGCTTTGAGTCAATTCCACTCATGCCAATCCCATATTGTCGCCACTGCTCCTAGGTGCCATTCCGACTCTTAGAAGGGCTATCGGCAATAGTCTTAGCCAGGTTTCTCTGGCCTCCTGACAAAGCTTGGCTTTTTCAGGGTCTGATTCATCCTTTCTACCTTCCCTGATGATTCTGGGTGCCAACCAGTGTGTAGTCTGTAAGTTATGCCCAGGGCAGAGGACAGGCTTTGGGTGATCTTAGCTATAAATTCTGGGCCACTGTCACACTGAAGTGATCTAGGCAACCCAAAACGGGGTATTGCCTCTTTAAGGAGTGCCTTACACACCTCTATTGCTTTCTTCTACCTAGTGGGGAATGCTTCTACCTACCCGGTAAAAGTGTCTACAGAAACAAGTAAGTATTTATAGCCTTGTTTTGGGGGCATTACAGTAAAATCTACCTGCCAATCTTCCCCAGGGTATATTCCTCTATGTTGAACTGGTTGGGCCAGTGGAGGGGGAATTGGATGGCTCTGGGGGTTGTTTCAGAGGAGATCTCACAGGCCTTCACAACTTGTCCCACTACTTTTCTTAAATGTCTCCCTCTTATCACCTTTAGTAACAAGTTAGTGAGGGCTTCTTGTCCATAATGGGTAGAGTCGTGAAGACTCTTTACAACTTTCCAAATCATAGTCAGGAACCAGAATCTTTCCTTCTTCATTTTCAAACCAGCCACCTGCATTCATCTTATAACCCTGTGTTTTGGCCCTATCCCACTCTTCTGAGCCATACTGTGGTGTGTTATCCGACACCTGGCTTCTAGGGAATAGGCTTAGTACTTGTTCAGGTTTTAAAGTTAGGGCGGCTCTCCTAGCCATTTTTTCAACTTTGCTGTTGCCCAGGAGAACCTGAGTGTCTCCCTTTTGGTGTCCCTTGCAGTGTATCTCTGCCACCTTCTTTGGCAGTTGTACTGCTTCTAAGAGTTCTAGTATAAACTCTTTATACTTAATGGGGGAGACTCAAGCTATAAGCAACCCTCTTTCTTTTCAGAGAGCCGCATGAGCATGAAGAACAAGGTATCTGTATTTGCAATCTGTATACAGGTTGAGAATCTTACCCCTCCCTAACTGCAATGCCCTAACCAGAGCTATGAGCTCGGCTTTCCTAGCTGATGTGCCAAGTGGCAGCCCCTTAATTTCAATAACGTCATGGGAGCTAACAATAGCATATCCCACCTTTTTTCCCCATCTTGAACTAGGCTGCTGCCATCAGTGAACCACTTTGCATCTGGATTCTCTACAGGCATGTCTTCTAGGTCTTCTCTACTTGAATAAACCTGGTCTGTTATTTCTACGAGATCATGTTCTAGTTCAGTCACATCACTCACCGGGAAGAGAGATGGAGGATTTAAAGTCTAGAAGAATGGCCTGATATTGAGCGATACGGCCCTCAGTCAGCCACTGGTTTCCTTTCACTTCTAGTATTGTCTGTACTTGGTGAGGGGTGAGGACCTCTAGGGGCTGTCCTAGCAAAAACTTAGAGGCCTCCTTCGCTAGCAAGGCAGTGGCTGCCACTGCTTTAAGGCAGCTAGGCCAGCCTTGAGCCACAGACTCCAGCTGTTTTGAGGAGTATGCAATGGCGCTAGTAGCCGGACCTACTTGTTGGGTCAAGACTCTCAATGCAAGGCCCTGTCTTAAGAGCTTTTGCCCTTTGCGGTACTGGGAGGATTCCCTTTTGGGCCTCTGGTTTCAGGAGGTATTGTTTTGTTTTGTTTCCAAATTTGCCCTGCCTGGGATTGAGGTATCCCATGCTATCGGCTTCACCTGGTCTTTTATAAATTTGGGGATCTTGTCCTTGGAGGATCGATTTTCTTCTTCTGTTAAAACAAGTAGGCCTAATTCTAATTCTTTCCCTTCTTCAAGGTTACCCTGAGCTTTATGCATAGAAATGGTCTTTCCCACCTTGGTTAGGAGGTCCCTTCACAACAATGGGTTTGGGCATTCAGGGATATTTAAGAAAGAATGAAGCAAGGCCATGGGACCTAACTCATAACGGAGAGGGGGACTAAAGTGTCTTACCTTTGGCTCCCCATCGACCTCAGTGACATTGCAGTTGCGGGCAGAGAGGGGGGTCTCTGTGACGGGTCAGGACAGAGTAGGAGACTCCAGTATCTAATAAAAATTCAGTTTTCCTACCTGCCACGTCGATGGTAACCTGAGGTTCCGCAGTAGAGATGGTCAGGGTATGCTGTTCCCAAGCCGGGCAGTACCTTGGGTCCGGTCAATCAGAGTTCTCTAGCTCAGCACTCAAGACGCGGCAACCAGAGGCTTCTATCGGAGGGGGTGAACTGGGAGTCCCGTTTGGGGAGGCTCAGAACACTCTTTCACCCAGTGCCCCTCTTTCTTGCAGTAACCACACTGATTCGGTCCCGATCTCTGTGGTTGGCTCCCTGGCTTCTGGAAGGTTGATCTTCTTACCCCATACTGGTTACCTCAAGGTGGCCCTTGGATGATGGTGGCCAACAACTGGGCCTTCCGTTTCACCCATCTATCTTTCTTAGCCTCCTCTGTCCTGTCCTGATTGTTATATATTGTCATGGTTTGAATTATGTCCCCCCAAAAATGTGTGTATCAATTCGGCTGGGCCATGATTCCCAGAATTGTGTGGTTGGCCTCCATTTTGTGATTGTAATTTTATGTTAAAGAGGATTAGGGTGGGATTGTAACACCACCTTTACCCAGGTCACATCCCTGATCCAATGTAAAGGGAGTTTCTCTGGGTTGTGGCCTGCACCACCTTTTATCTCTCAAGAGATAAAAGGAAAGGGAAGCAAGCAGAGAGTAGGGGACTTCATACCATCAAAAAAGAAGTGACGGGAGCAGAGCGCGTCCTTTGGACTGGGGTCCCTGTGCAGAGAAGCTCCTAGTCCGGGGGAACACCAAAGAGAAGAAGGCCAACAGAGAGAAAAAGCCTTCTGTTGGAGCTGATGACCTGAATTTGGACTTTTAGCTACTTTAACTGTGAGGAAATAAATTTCTCTTTGTTAAAGCCATCCACTTGTGGTATTTCTGTTGTAGCAGCACTGGGTGACTAAGACAAACACCTTGAAGGTCTCCTCTACCAGTCACAAGACTGGTATTTGGAGTCCCCCCTCTAACTTTTGCAGCTTCCTCCTTATGTCTGCAGAGGACTGGGTTATAAAGCATATGGCCACTAGGGTTTTCCCCTCGGCTGACTCTGGGTCAATGTTGGTATATTTCCTAAAAGGCTCAGTTAATCTACTATGGAACACAGCTGGATTTTCCTCTTTCTCCTGAGTCACTTCCCTAACCCTATCATAGTTAACTTGTTTAGTCACATACTTCTTCATTCTCTCTGAAATGCAAGTGATAAAATGCCTCATTCTTCCCTGATCTAGCCTATCTTCGTAATCCCATTTTGGATCCTGTTCTGGGACTGCATCTCCTCCCACCCTAAAGATGTTATGTTGTGGATTTGTTGGCACCAGGCTATCTGCATGTTCTTGGGCCTTAGCCAGTATCCTTATCTTTTCATCTGGCATGCAGCAGTTAGTTAAAATCACAAGAACATATCACCATGTCAAATCAAAAATTAAGCTAAGCTTAACAAACTCTTCTCCAAACTTACCGGAATTCTCAGAGATACTCCCAAACCTCTCTTTACGCTGAATAATATCTGAGACAGAAAAAGGGACATGTACCCTAGTAGTACCCCCATCCCCATTCACCACTTGCCTTAAAGGGAGAGTTAAGATTGGAGTGGTCTCGGGGAACCCGGGTGCGATAGGGGGGTAAAGCCTATTGCCAAATCTGAGCCCCATGGGTGATAGCCTTGATTCATTTTCTGGCTTAGTCTCAAGAGGAGTAGGCGGACTTGGTGAGTTATATGGAGGAGGGTCTGGTTTTCCTGACACCGGGTGGGTTCGGTCACCTTCCTGAGCTTCCAAATTCTCAGGAAATAGAGGTTCAGTCAGGCGAGGAGGAGGTTGAAATAGTGGGTCAGTCAGTAAATCTGATTCAGGTGGTGGGGCAAGGGGACGTGGCTGAGTTCCCAAAACACAAACCTGACACTTGTCTCTAAGCTGGGAGTCTTGATACAGAGACATAAAAGCCTGAACGTAAGGCCTCCCCCCGTCCCCCTTCTTCCTGGGCCTATACTTCTCATCTCCTGTAATAATCAGCCCAGGGGAAAGGTGGGCGTGCTGCTTTTAGGTCCGGTCAGAGGCTACTACGAGCCCTACCAGAGCTAAGTCTTGAAGGTCAGGGACGCAGCTCTGGTTTCTGTCCCGACAGAGTAGCTTCTATGTACCACGATACAGTGTGTAAAAGGAGAGAAGAGGGAGAGGCCGGCTTACAGAGGGGTGGCAGTTCTCTAGTGGGAGATGGGTGAGGTGGTCACTAACCCACCTGTAAAGTAAGGACCCCGGCCGCCCACTATAGTCTTCCCACCACACGTTGAGTTCTTCGGTGGATAAGACTTTACAGAGATGGCAAACTTCAGCCAGTGTTAACTTTAGTCACCACCAGATGGCGCCTAAGCAGAGACGGGAAGAGAAAAGGAAAGATGGCGCCAAAGATGGCAACTAAGCAGAGGCTTTATAACAAAATTCAGGTGTTTCTTGAGGACTTGAACCTCTCACCATCTGCCCAGGCCTAGGGAAAGGTTCACATCATTCCCATAGGCGGCCAAATCCGGCCCAGAGGATATATCTTGGGGTCTCAAAAATTTGACTGTTTCTTGAGGACTTGAACCCTTCACCACCCGTCTTCAGATGTTTTGTGAGGACGTGAACCTCTCACCATCCTAACCTTACTGGTCCAAAGACTTCCAGACTGATCAGACCCGGTGGGGAGACGTTTTCACTCTTCTTTCAGAAGAGATCTATTGTCTTCAACCCCTTCCAGAAACCCAAGTGCTTTAAGGAAAAGTGTCATAGAGAAAGGGTGAAGACTAGGAAGTGAAAGTGGGGAGATCAGAGGGAAGAGAAACCTAAACCTGTCAGAGTGGGGTGCAAGTGAAGAGTTGCGCCCAAAGAAAACTCATCTCTTAGAAGAGGCACCGAACAAGGAGGTCTGGGCGGCCGCTTGCCTTTCCAAGGGTCTGAATTCCACTGGCTGAGTCCACTCGTGTCCTCGAACCTGGGACTAAATCAGTCCCATCTGGGGTGCCAAACTGTTACCGCCGAAGTCTTGGAAGCCCTCCAGACTGAATGGGTCCTTGTCTTTCTCATGTAAGAATACACAGAGGAGACAACTTTTGGGTTCAGCTCTAACAGGTTTATTTTACTTGTGACAAGTAAAACGAGTCAGTGAGAGCTCATGCCTCTCCAAAAGAGTGACTCGAAGCGGGAAGCAAGGCTGGGGCTTATATGGGTTCAGTGGAGATAATAGAGCAATGAGTATTCAGTGGGTTTCTTTGAAGGGGCGGGTACTTCTCAGAATGGTGGTGCATACTAATTAGGTTGCGTGTGCATCTGGAATCCAAAATGGAACCTGCTGATATTCAAGATGGAGTCCCCTCAGCAGCCCTTGGCATCACTTATAATGGGATGTGGTGCAAGCGCACTGATCTTCTACACTATTTCGCCCCTTATGGTGGGCCAAAACAGCGGTCACACTTTGTTCTTCTTCTTGAGTAATGCTTTACTTATCCAGGGCCTCTTCCCTTTCCATATGAAGTTGGTGATTTGTTTCTCCATCTGATTAAAAAATGCCTTTGGAATTGGATAGTGATTGCATTGTATATGTAGATTGCTTTGGGTAGAATTGACATTTTCACAATGATGAGTCTTCCTATACATGAGCAAGGTTTGTTTTTCCACTTATGTATGTCTCTTTTGGTTTCTTGCAGTAGTGTCTTATAGTTTTCTTTGTATAGGTCTTTTACATCTCTGGTTAGATTTATTCCTAAGTATTTTATCTTCTTGGGTGTTATTGTAAATGGTATTGATTTGGTGATTTCCT
>NW_004444007.1:1124897-1167115 GCF_000243295.1 Trichechus manatus latirostris
GTGTTTTTATTTACCTTTTCAATCTCTTCTTTTGTTATAGGTTTATTTAGTTGTTCTGCATCTGTTTGTGTTAGTTTAGGTAGGTAGTGTGTTTCTAGAAATTTGTCCATTTCCTCTAGGTTTTCAAATTGTTAGAGTACAGTTTTCCATAGTATTCTGTTATGATACTTGCAATTTCAGTTGAGTCTGTTGTGATATCGCCCATTTCATTTCTTATTCAGGTTGTTTGCTTCTTCTCCTGTTTTTCTTTTGTCATTTTGGCCAAAGGTTTACAGATTTTGTTGATATTTTCAAAGAACCATCTTTTAGTCTTGTTAACTCTTTCAATTGTTTTTCTATTCTCAGTTATTTAATCATTATTCATTTAATTCTGCTCTAGTTTTTATTATTTGTTTTATTCTGGTGCCTGAGGGCTTCTTTTGCTGCTCTCTTTCTATTTGTTCCAGTTGTAGGGTTAATGTTTTGATTTTGGCCCTTTCTTCTTTTTGGATGTGTGCATTTATTGCTATAAATTGAACTCAGAGCCCTGCTTTTGCTGTATGCCAAAGATTCTGGTAGGATGTGTTTTCATTCTCATTTGATTCTATGAATTTCTTTATTCTGTCCTTAATTTCTTCTATAACCCAGTATTTCTGATTAAGGTGTTGTTCTGTTTCCATGTGTTTGATTTTTTTTCCTTGCCTTTTCTGTTATTGATTTCTGCTTTTATGGATTTATGGTCAGAAAAGATGCCTTGTAATATTTCAATGCTTTGAATTCTATTAAGGCTTGCTTTATGGCCTAATATGTGGTCTATTCTGGAGAATGTTCCATGTGCATTAGAAAAGAAAGTATACTTGGCTGCTGTTGGGTAGAGTGTTCTGTATATGTCTATGAGATCAAGTTGGTTGATTGTGGCATTTAGCTCTTCTGTGTCTTTATTGAGCTTCTTTCTGGATGTTATGTCCTTCACTGAAAGTGGTGTGTTGAAGTCTCCTACTACTATTGTGGAGTTGTTTATCTCGCTTTTCAATGCTGTTGGAGTTTGTTTTATATATTTTGGAGCCCTGTCATTGGGTGCATAAATATTTATTATAGTTATGTCTTCCTGGTGTATTGACCCTTTAATCATTATATAGTGTCCTTCCATATCGTTTGTGGAGAATTTTACTTTAAAGTCTATTTTGTCACAGGTTACTATTGCCACTCCTGCTCTTTTTTGGTCGTTGTTTGCTTGGTATATTTTTTTCCATCCTTTGAGTTTTAGTTTGTTTGTGTCTTTAAGTCTAATGTGTGTCTCTTGAGGGCAGCATCTAGACGGGTTGTGTTTTTTTAATCCATTCTGCCACTCTCTGTCTTTTTATTGGTGCATTTAGTCCATTTACATTCAGTGTAATTATTGATAGATATGAGTTTAGTGCTGTCATTTTGATGTCTTTTTTTGATTGTTGTTGACAGTTCCTTTGTTCCACTTAATTTTCTGTGCTGATTTGTTTTGCTTTATGTATTTTCTTTTCATGGTTTTCATTGTTGTTGATTTTGTATTTGCTGAGTCTTTATATTTTTCTTGTTTTTTATTTTGATGTGTATGCTTGTTAGTTTCCTTTGTGGTTGCCATAGTATTTTCCCATATTTTTCTAATTAAAGCAGTCTTTTATTTCTTTCTATCGCCTTATCTTCCTCTCCATATGAAAGATCTATAACTACATTTTTTTTCAGTCCCTCTTCTTTGTTTTAATGTTGTCATCTTTTACATATTGATGTCTCTGTTTCCCCATTTTAAGTGTTTTAGCTTTGATTTATTTTTTTGTCTTCCCTATCTGGGTTGATACCTGGTTGCTCTGTCCTGTGTTCTAGTTTTGGCTTGTTGTATGATGTTATTGATTTTCTAACCAGAGGATTCCCTTTAATTTTTCTTGTAATTTTCTTTTGGTTTCTGCAAATTCCCTAAACTTCTGTTTATGTAGAAATGCCCTAATTTTTCCTTCATATTTGGGGGACAGTTTTGCTGGATATATAATTCTTGGCTGGCAATTTGTTTCCTTCAAAGCTTTATATATATCATCCCATTGCCTTCTTGCCTGCATGATTTCTGTTGAGTAGTCCATGCTTATTCTTATTGACTCTCCTTTGTAGATAACTTCTTGTTTATCCCTTGCCACTCTTAAAATTCTCTTTATCTTTGGTTTTGTCGAGTTGATTATAATATGTCTTGGGACTTTCTTTTGGGATCTACCTTCAGTGGGGTTCGATGAGCATCTCGGATAGATATCCTCTCATCTTTCACAATATCAGGGAAGTTTTCTGCCAACAAATCTTCAACAATTTTTTCTGTATTTTTTGTTATTTCCCCCTGTTCTGGCACTGCAATCACTCGTAGGTTATTCCTCTTGACAGAGTTCCACATAATTCTTAGGGTTTCTTCATTTTTTAAATTCTTTTATCTGAGTTTTCCTCAAATAAGTTGTTGTCAAGTACGTTAGCTTCAGTCTCACTAATTTTGACTTCCATTTCCTCAATTCTCTTCCTATGACTTTCTATTGAGTTGTCTAATTCTGAAATTTTATTGTTAATCTTTTGGATTTCTGTTCTCTGTCTCTCTATAGATTCTTGCAGCCTGTTAAATTTGTGATTATGCTCTTCTCTAATCTTCTTAAGTTCCTCTGTTGCTTTGTCTGTGTGTTCCTTGGCTTGGTCTGCATTTTCCCTGAACTCCTTACTGATCTTTTGAAGAGTTCTGTATATTAATCTTTTGTATTCTACATCCAGTAATTCCAAGAAGTTCTCTTCCTCCAGAAAATTTCTTGCTTCTTTGTTTTGGGAGGTTGCTGAAGCTATCATGGTCTGTTTCTTTATGTGATTTGTTATTGACTGTTGTGTCTGAACCATCAATAAGTTATAATATTTATGTATTTTATGTTTGCTTACTGTGTCCTAGATTCTTGTTTTGTTTTGATATGCCCTAATAGGCTGCTTGTGTAAGCTAGTTTGATTATTGGCACCTTTGAAACTCTAACATCCAGTCACAAGGTGGTTAGATCTGTTACTAGGTATGTGAGCCCAGGAGTCCATTTACTTTTCTTGTAGTTTAGTTTTCTTCAGCTCAGGTGTCCAGTTAGTTGGTCACCAAGTGTGTGGTACAGGCTGTCACCTACCCTAGACAGGCAGGGGTGATTGTTGTAGGCACAGGTATCTGGCTGCAGTAAGGGGTCATGCGCTGAGCAAGGCAGGGGGATGACGGCTGCCCTGAGTGTCTGGAAGGAAATCTTGTCCCTGTTCCCCAGGGCAGGTAGGTAGGTGGGTTTTGCAGCTGGACCATGGGCACCCAATGCTGTTGGCTGTAAGGTCTGGGAGGCACCACTTACTCCTGGATCCCTATTGTGAGTAGCTTGGTGATGTGTGTGCAGCCACCAGTCCTCAGGCCCCTGATGTGGGTAGGTGAGGACCATGCTTAATGGGCAGAGCAGTGTCAAATGTCACGAACTTGCTACTCCACCATATAGCTGTTACAATTAAACTTAGGCTTCAGGTATATACCCTGTTTTACTGTTCTAATGAGGGCCTACACTGTTGTAATGGGCCCATACAGGTCTATCCAGGGGTGAAAAGCATTCAAAGTCCATGGACCCCTTATGCCTGTGCCTAGGCAAAGGAGCTGCGCCTACCCTAAATTCTCAGCTTAGGGGAGCTGGCAGATTATTTTTTTCCTGTTTGTTAATTTGTTTCCTCTCCAAGTCCAGAAGAATGGCTCAGGGCACATGACTGATTCTTCCTGCCCAGGGAGCGCAGCAATGGCTGAAGCTGGCTCAGGACACGGTGCAGAGCAGGGAGGTGGCAGGTAAATGGGAGAGAGTTTTTTCCCAAAGCGGGTATTTTTTGGTCCATGCGGTAGGTTAGATGCATGTTCTTATCTTTTGCTGATTGAGCACTGCTTTTCATTGGTTCTGGGGGCTTGAGTAGACTCTCCACCACTTGGTCTATTCCAATGTAGAAAATGTGTCCTAAGTGCCACTGCTTGCCTCACTGTGTGTGCTGGCTGCAAGGTGATGGCTCTTGCCGGGTTAGGTCTGGCAACTGCTCACTGCTTCTGAACCATCTCTCCCTCCCCCTGCTACTCAGTCCGATTCCTCAACTTTGCCTTTGATGTTCAGAGCTCCTAGATTGTCATATATAATCGATTCACTTGTTTTTTTGGGTCTTTGTTGTAAGAGGGACCACAGGAAGCATCTGACTACTCTACCATCTTGGTCCCGCCTCTCAATTTTATTCTTTTAACCTACTTGCATGAATTTCATGCTTATGTCTATTAAATTATACCTTTTTAGTTTAGATTCATTATTCCAATCTGTTAAAATCTTGATATAGTATATGAGTATTTTGGTAAACTCTCACAACTTTTCATTGCCTGTAAATTTGATAATTTAAAAATATTCATTAAAATATTGATAAAATGTTGTCCTGGAGAAGATCCCGGACAAAACCTGTGCCAAAGAAACCTTCTCAGTGACAGGATCTATTTAGTACTCAGGCTATATAGGCTTAAGCCAGCTCTTTCTTCATCTTGCCCACAAAGTTGTCATTGAATAATTTTTCAAATGCTTCATTGAAATCTAAATGTACTATGTCTACAGAATTCTGATGATTTTCTAGTCTAGCATTTTAGACCACAAGAGAAAATGAAGCCAGTTGGTATCATTTTACTAGATAAGCCCACGTTGCCTCTTAGTGAACTCTTTAAACGAGCTCACAAACCATCTTTTATTAATTCTGTATTGAGGTCAGGCTCACTCTCTGTAATTTAAAGATTTGATCTTCTTCATCATGGTGATGTCTTAACTCTGTTTTTTTTTAACTTATATTTGGAAGAAATCATTCATATACTTCTTTTGGATGGGAGTCCTTGTCATTTAAAAATACTGAAAAATTAATATATTCTTCTATATAAATTCATATATTCAGTTCCATCATAGTTTTTTTTAGTGTCATCTTTCTTTTCCTATTTTTCTTGGCTCTCTTCTTTCTTTTTCATATCTGTACTCATATTGGCTATCCATTTGTCCTCTAGTTACTCTATATTCACACCTAGTATACATATTTCCATATGTTTTGCCTACTCTTATAATCATAGATAACCATCTTTATGAATTCCCAGGTAGCCTATTTCAAAGAGAATCATTTGTCTTATCCTTCCCTGAGAGTTGCTGCTACCCATAACAATTGTCCTTGAAACATCTCTTTTATGCTTTGAGACCCTCCACCCCAAAGTAATAGAATAATTTAATTGTCCATTTAATCAATAATATTAATTGAGCTCCTCCTGTGTAAAATGGACTATCCTAGGTTGTGCAGTAATTCCAAGCCTTACCAAGTTTTCGTGTTTAATCTACCTTGCTGTTTTTGCTCTGCTTCCTACTTAGAAGGCTTTCTTATGTTCTTTACCTCGTGTTTCAGTTATCTTTTGATGTTAGCAAATAATTTTGAAACTGGGTAAAACAACAATAGTTTATTATTTCTCACAATATTTTGGGTTGAGTGGGGTTCAGTAAGGCAGTTATTCTACTGGTCCCACTGGGTTCTCCACTCAGCTGGGAGTTCAGGTAGGACTGGAACCTCCAAGATGGCCTCTCCTCCTTCATGGCTTCTTTCCTTGTGGATTCTAATCATTCAGTAGATTGGCCTAGACTTCCTTACTACATAGCAGCTGGGTTTCAAGAGGAGAACCCTTGAGATCTGGCTAAGAAGTCCAGAATGTCATTTGTGTCGTATTCTATCTGTCAAAGTAAGTCTCCAGGCCAGCCCACATTCAAGGGGAGGGGAAATATGTACCGTCTGTTGGTGTAAGGAGCAACATACTTGTACAGAGAAGGGAGGGGTTGATAGGGGTTATCTTTGAAGATTATTTCTCATGCCTGCAATCCCTGGTTTCTTGTGCGTTGCTTCCTTCCACAAAATTTTCTGTTCAGCTCCACCATGTAAGTTCTTTTTCTTGACTCTGCCAGCCAACACCAATTTCTGTTTAGTGTCAGATGTTTGAGTGCTTCTCTTAAATTTGCTTCCTTTGCCCCATTTTCATTATGGCCAAGAATTTAGATTTATATTAACTCATGTTAGGCTACCCTAATCACTTTTAATCTAACATTTTTTCTTCTAGACAGTTGGTACAATCCATTCTAAATATTGATATTAGATTATAAAACTAAACTTAATCAGTTTTAGGTCTTTCCTAAAAAACACTTCCATTGCCTATGAAATTAAAACTACTTGATATATTCGTTTCTAACTCTTGCTGAATTGTCCTATTCTGCCTTACATTTTAGTTAGTTATCATTATGGATCTCTTTCTCTTCTACAAGACTGAGAGTTCTTTGATGGCAGGGCCTCATAGTTAACAAAACAAAACCAAACCAAACAACTGGTTGCCATTGAGTTGATTCAGACTCATGGCTACCCTATGTGTGTCAGAGTAGCATTGTTCTCCATAGGGTTTTCAATGACTGATTTTTTAGAAGTAGATCACTAGATCCTTCTTTTGAGGTGCCTCTGGTTAGCAACCTTTTGGTTAGCAGCCAAGCACATTAACCATTTACACCATTCAGGGATTCCTCAAGTCTATATCACCTTCAGTGCTTAATATAGATAGTATCTGGTCCGAAGTATTAATAATTCTTCAATCTAATAAATTGGATGGAATGTGCTGGAATTAGAGTGTGTTGTGTTTCCAAAAATCAGAGCAAGGAATCTCCAGTCCTTGGCAGTGGAGAGAATTATGGAGAGATGAATGGTGAACAGAAAGAGCTGAACGGGCCCTGAGTGCCCCCTCCCATTTACCTCTCCCTTGACACTTGTGCCTGGAATTCCTTAATTCTGGAAGGAGAAGGAGCCTGTAGGCTAAGAACAGTAGAGCCCCACTATACTATAGATTTTTATTTTTTTCAGACAAGAGCATTTTCTGCAGTATACAGGGAAAAATCTTAATTTAATAATAGCTATAAAAATTGTAACTATTCACTATCTGAATATTGTTACCTATGTGGCTCATTTTTTCCCTAAGACTCGAACATGTAGATCCCTGCTGTAATACTCTTGAGATTAAAATATTAGTATAAGAAAGGAAATAGGCATTATAATTGTTCCATTTTTTCTAACCCTCCCTTCTCCCTAACGTTCTGTGGGTCCCTTTGCTATTTAGGAAAATTCTTCTGACCTGCTCTCAGACACCCTAAGCAGAGTATCATTTCTATGAATATTAAGCTCTGGCCAATTCACAGGACAAATGTGATTCTCCTCTATCAGACATGATTCTCCTCTACTAAGGTGTACAAACCTATAACTCCTTTTAAAGCTAGTTACCATGGAGTTGACCGGTCATTTTACAAAGCACGTTGAGTGTAACATTCCGTCTATTAAAAATCTGTTGTTCCAAAACAATGCATAACCTTGCCTAGGACACACTCTGAAAGTACTTTCCATTTACAAGTTTATTGTTCTATTTACTTGCATTTTCCCTCCAAGTTTTGCCTGCCACATTGCCCATTTCCTTTTTATAAAGAAAATAGTGATGTATGCATCCAGAAGGTAGGAGGTTGAGAGAGACCTGAGAATGAGTCTCAACTCCTACACCCAGGCTCAGTCTTCAAGGCCAAGCAGACTCAATGTAGCATGCAGAAAGATGAAGCCAGGGCCCACTCTCAGGCCTTGTGGTATTAAAAAGAAAAGGAAGAAAAAAAAAGAGAAAAGAAATTGCAGAAGAGACTGGAAATAGCTGGAGTGACTCAGAACTGAATCCCTGGAGGCCAAACCTCCTTGAGATTCCTTAGCTGAATTCCCACACTTAGTGTATTTTATTGTGCCAGCTTCTAATCTGTCCCCTGCTTTACCACGGAAGCCTTTGCCCCACAGCTGGGGCTGGTTTGGTTTGGATTTTCATCTATAAATTGCTGTCAGCAAGGATCTTTGGGAGTTAATTGGTGAAAGTGACTTAAAAAGGGAACTCCAGAGGGGAATCAGAAAGATTCAGTATTTTCTTTCTTTCTCTCTTCCCCCAAGAATTTATGCTACTCAGAGGAACAACTAGCTTTGAAGCTTAAGTAATCTCTTTTAGTTAAAAGCTGAAAAGCATCTTAGATGAGACCCCAAAAGTATCAAGCAAAAGTATGCTTCTCAGCCCTATAATACAAGCGTACGGAGCAGCTAATGTTGGCAATTCAAAATCCCATTTGGACAGACTTCAAAGAGTGACTCCAGGCAGAGCTGTTAAAAGCCTGCCAGTTCCAGGATGTACAGATTTTCAGTCATGGGGCCTGAGCTCAGTTCCTGAATCTGAGAGGATCATAATTGCTGTCCTTTTAATCTTATTTGTAGGCTATCAAATGGAGGTCACCTCACAGCGAGACACATAGATTCACAATGATAAAAGAAAAACTTGTAATGATTTGATCTCTCTTTAAAAAAAAAAAATCTTTGCAATGATACTGGTGATTAACACAAGTATAGGAATTTAAATTGGAATAAAGGAATTACAGGAACAGCTCAGGTGATAAGAAATCAAACATGGTATCCCAAAACTGACAGTGAAACAGGTAGAGTAGGTGTGAATCTCAATTCACAAACTAAGGTATACAAACCTATAGCTTCTTTTAAAAATGTAATTTAATATTTTCTACTCTTTTTTTAGAGTGGCTTTAGGTTTATAGAAAAATTGTGCAGAAAGTAGAGAGTTTCCATCTATTACCTCTCCTCCCTGCACTCTGTTTCTCCCGTTATTAACATCTTACATTTGTGTGGTACATTTCTTGCAGTTGATGAGCCAATATTGATACATTATTATTAACTAAAGACACATTCGGGTTCACTCTTAGTGTTGTACAATCCTATGGGTCTTGACAAATGCATAATATCATCATCCACAATTACAGTATCATATTGAATAGTTCCACTGCTCCGAAAACGCCCTGTGCTTCACCTATTCATCCCTACCCCTGAGCCCATCACTCAACTGATTTTTATCCTCAGACCTCCATTCCATGAAGGTGGTGTAACTTACTCTCAGTCAATTGAAGGCTTTTACAGCCCTAATTGTTCCTCAATGACATCTGTACAAATTCCTCAAATAAGAAAATTTTGAGGTATCTAGTGGTTAAGAGCTCAGTTGCTAACCAAAAGTTCGGCAGTTCGAATCCACCACCTGCTCCTTGGAAACCCTATGGGGCAGTTCAACTCTGTCCTATAGGGTCGCTATGAGTTGGAATTGACTCAGTGGCAACAGGTTTGGTTTGATTTTGTATGGAGTCCTTGGATGGTGCAAATGGTTAAGCACTCAGCTACTAACCAAAAGGTTGGTGCTTTAAGTTTACCCAGACACACCTTGGAAGAAAGTCCTGGTGATCTACTTCCAAAGAATTAGCCATTGAAATATCAGGGAGCACAGTTCTACTCTGAGACTCATGTGGTTACCATGAGTTGGAATCCACTCAACTGCAGCTGGTTTGGTTTCTTTATTATCTCGTTGGGACTTGGTCCTTTGCCTGTATGGCTTGCCATCTGATAACCCTTGTGCCTTATGCCTGGCCTCATTGATTCTTGTAGCTCTGTTACTACTTCCACGCAGATTCTAGCAAAACAAGAACCATTTGGCTCAGCCTAAGACCAGAAGAACTAGATGGTGCCCGGCTACTAACAATGACCTCCCTGACAAGGAGCACAACAGAGAGTCCTTGATGGAGCAGGAGAAAGGTGGGGTGCAGAACTCAAATTCTAGTAAAAAGACCAGACTTAATGGTCTGACTGATACTGGAGGAACCCCAGAAGGCATGGTCTCCAGACTCTCTATCAGCCCAGAACTAAAACAATTTCCGAGGCCAAGTCTTCAAACAAAGATTGGAGTGGACTGTGGGACATAAAATGATACTCGTGAAGAGTGTGCTTCTTAGCTCAAGTAGATACATGAGACTAAATGGGCAGCTTCTGTCCAGAGGTGAGATGAGAAGGCAGAGAGGGTTAGGAGCTGGTTGAATGGACATGGAAAATCAGGGGTGGAAAGGAGGAGTGTGCTGTCACAGTATAGGGACAGCAATTAGGGTCACAGAGCAATGTATGTATAAATTTTTGTATAAGAGACTAACTTGAAATGTAAAGTTTCACTTAAACTACAACAATAAACAAACAAAAAAAGAACCATTTGGCCACTTCACACAGCCATATGAGCCTGACCATGCCTGTCTGGACTAGCCTTCAGTCAGTACCTCTCCAGGCTCTTGAGGCTCAGTAAGGAGAGTGATAGGTTGTTCTGCCATTGGAATTTCATACCTCTCTTGAGTCTGGCCACATTTCAGGGGCAGAGCAAGTGCTCCATCTAGACTCACCAATGTTTATACCTTCTGTTTTGTATGTATCACTATTATGCTTTCAAAGTACATATGTATAAACATGTGTAATATGAACTTAGAAGTAGAAATATGTCTACCTTTGTGAAATTTTCTAACATTAACCATAAGTCGTTGTTAGTAGGTGTCAAGCTGGTTCCGACTCATAGGGATCCTATGTACAGCAGAACTACAACACTGCCTGGTCCTGTGCCATCCTCACAGTCATTGTTATGCTGAGCCCATTGTTGCAGCCACTGTGTCAGTCCGTCTTGTTGAGGGTCTTCCTCTTTTTCGCTGACCCTCTACTTTACCAAGCATGATGTCCTTCTCCAGGGACTCGTCCCTCCTGATAACATGTCCAAAGTATGTGAGATGAAGTCTCACCATCTTTGCTTCTAATGAGCATTCTGGCTGTACTTCTTCCAAGACACATTTGTTCATTCTTTTGGCAGTCCATGGTATACATTCAGTAGTCTTTGCCGACACCATAATTCAAAGGCGTCAGTTCTTCTTTGGTCTTCCTTATTCATTGTCCAGCTTTCACATGAATATGAGGCGATTGAAAACACCATGGCTTGAGTAAGTCACACTTCAGTCCTTAAAGTGACGTCTTTGCTTTTTAACACGTTAAAGGGGTCTTTTGAAGAAGATTTGTCCAATGCAATACGTTGTTTGATTTCTTAACTGCTGCAACCTTACACTGGCCTTATTATGTGAAGTCACATCTATACCCTAAATTTCTGCTCACTCAGGGAGAGAAGTCAGAGGCAAACACGAAGATCCTGCTGAGACTTTGTCCACTGCTGCTGACTTCAGACCCTAACTACCAGAGACCTTCAGTCAGTAAAATCCTTGGTTAAGCCTTCCTCCCATGATCCCTTGTTAAAGGTAAAAGCCTGAAGTCTAAAGAGTTGAACCCTAACCATTGAACTAACACTGTAATTGTTAATTCTGATTCTCTGGTTCTAAATGAATGGTGTGCAATCTTTCTTGAATACCTTGCCGCAACTACCATGCAACAAACCAAATGAGTTTATGCCTGTCAAACCTGAGTACCTCTCTATTATTTTTCTAAAATAAAATCCTACACAACTTCATTGTTTTGTTCGCAACTCTCTTTCTCTGTCCATATCCAGGGGGATTTTTCTAGGTTTGGGGTAGAGGTAAGCGAGATATTATGGGTAACTGTACCTTTCCTTATCACGCTGGTTGGGAAGCCCAACCTTCCTTAAATCCCTACTCTCAAACATTTGTCTGTGTCAAGGATCCTTTCTGCCCCTAAGGATTGTAAGTCTTTGGAAACAAAATCTAGAAATATTTTTCCTTTTCTTTTTTTGCTTCTGTTATATTTTTTCTCTGAGGCAAGGAGTGCAGTCTTCCTAGAGGTTCAGGTGAAGGTAAAAGAGGTAAAGAGAGGGTTCAACAAGGAGATTTTTGGTGAAAAATAATATTCACATTTCAAAAATATGATTGCATCCTAGTGGTTTCCTGTGCCATCTCAGGGACTAATAGCAGACTGCCATGGGACAATGCTGGGCATCCTATCTCATTTTTCTACTTATAATTTAGAGACTTTCCTTATCTGTTCTCTTGCCCAGCCCTGTCTCCACCTCTGAACATATCGGCCTCACCCTTAGACTATTGATCTTAAGCAATTCTTTGACTGAAAAACCATTACCCAGAAAACCTCATGTTCCAGAATTTCTTCTTCCTAACTCATGCACTCTTGTTCTTTAAGTCCTTCCTAACAAGCCTTCCAAATGACTAGAGTAGTTTCACCCTGTTATTCAGCCTTTTAGCATCCTGTAGTTCTTTTTTCATAGGCCAAAGCTCAATAGTGATTATTTAATTGTGTTATTATTTGCTAAATATTTCTCCTGCCTGCCAGACTGTAAGTTCCATGAAGAAAGGGCCCATTCTTTCTTGCTTACTTCTGTGTCCATAGTACTTAAATCAGCACTTGGCATATTGCAGGTATGTAATAAATTTTTATTAGGCAATGAATTAATGAACAATAAACCAGATGTTGAGGGAGGAGAACAGAGGCCCAGATATTTGAGTTCCTACTGTTTGCCAGGCATGTTCACATAAACCTTATCTGTATCCTCAGTTCAGTCCTCTGAAAGCTTCATTATCCCGATTTTACTATCCCTAACAAGAGTCTATGAGGGTCAGAGAGTTGAGGGAGATTGTTTCCAAGGTTATTCATCTAATAAAGGACAAAGCTAAAATTAGAGTCAAAGTTTTATTGATTCCCTATGTAACATACATTCTTATCAGCATCCTGCTTGTCTTTGAAAACAACTTCATACCTGCTATGAATAACTTATATCTTCTGAAGTGATATTTGCTTTTGCAAATAGACTGATGGTGATTGAATCAAATGAGCCTCTAGTCAGATGAGTACCCCATAGAAAGAATTTAGGCAGATTCTGATTCCAGAGTTGGTCGGAAATTCTTGTTGAGGTTACTTAAATCCCACTATAGAGATGTCCTTGTGTTCTGCCCACTTTTTTTCCTTTCCTAAATACCAGAACTGTTCCATTTTAAACACTACATTCATTCCATTTTTAGTGCCCTGGTTTCAGACTAAGAATCTAAGATTAGGGATACAGCCTCTACTTTATGTAAAACATTAAAAGCAAAACAGAATAAAACAAACAAACAAAAAGAATGCATTCCTATTACAGCAGCTTATCGTCAAATGTAAAAAAATACTGTTGTATGCAAGTAGCGCAAGAAAAATGATCAATTTTATGATGTTAAAGTAATACCTAGGGGGATGGTGTGGTTGGGTGGGGGAGATTAGCACAAACAGGGGGACTGGAAGGCTTTTTGGGGAAGAGGAGATTTGGGCTGGGCCTTGAACAAAGTATAAAATTTCTGCAGGCAGATAAGAGGTGACTGTAGGGGTAATAGGCATTCCAAGAAAACATAGTGGTTTATTCTGGCTCTAGATCTCCAATTTAAGGGACTTCCGAGAAGCATAGGCAGTTGTAGGGTTGGCTTACAAGTTGGAATACAACACACTGGGTTTGAGTTTCTTTGAGGTTTGAGTCTCTCAGGGTCAGCTTAGGTGTACCTCAAACAGCGCCAAAACTCTAGATTAGTTTCAGTGCTCTCCTGATCTCCTGGAAGTGCTCCTAACCACAAGACCAGTCTCTGGGTCAGAACAGATGAGAAGACCAGGAAGCCCTCCCAAGAAAACCTCCCACCCACTCCAGATGGAGTCAATATTTCCCTGCTTCCAGCAACCTCTGCAACTCTTGTTTTCCTCCATGGTTGCAGTCATCACATTGCTCACTGATTTTACAATCCTACCTTCCCTTCTGCTCAGAACTCTCTGAGAGGACAGGCACTGTTTTATTTGCAGTGTCCACAGTGTCTCCAGCATCTAGTACCTTCCTAGCATCTAGCCTAGGAGGGACTCAATTAATTGCGTGTAAATGAAGAGACACCACTGTTAACCTCAACTTCTAGTCAGTTTTTATGTAGGTGTAGTTTTACATAGGTTGTTATGAATCTCATCTAACCCTATGAATTAGATATTCTTATATTACTATTTTACAGAAAGAACAGAGGCTGAGTGATTAAATGATCAAGGCTGCATAATTAATAAGTGCCCATGTCTGGACCTGAATTCAATTTTTTTTACCAGCAAATGCTGTGGTCTGGATTGTACAGTTAGTTTCAGCCCTATTCAGCCCTTCTTAGAAAGAGGAGCAAATCCTAAAGAAGGTTTTGATGGGAGCCACAGAAATTCCTCACTACATGTATCTAACCCACCATTTCCCAAGAATTTTGAAATGTGCTTCTTTGGAACTTCTCTGTTGCTTAAAGCATTGTCTTCAGAACATTCCTTTAAAATTGCGTATGTGTCCTAGTAGTGATTACTTACTAATAGATCTTACATAACGTGGCTTATTTATTTACTCAATAATAATAAAAACCAGTAGCCCTTTGAGCCAATTCTGACTCATAGTGACTCTATGTGTGTCAGAGTAAAGCTGTGTTCCATAGGATTTTCAGTGGCTGAGTTTTTGGAAGTAGATTGCCAGAACGTTCATCCAAGGTGCCACTGGGTGGACTTGAATTGCCAACATTTTGGGCAGCAGTCAAGCACACTTGTTAACCATTTTTACCACCTAGGGACTCACTATAATAAGGTTGTTAGATGCTGTCAAATCAGCTCCCAATCATAGCAACCGTACGTGTACAGTACGAAACATTACCCAGTTCTGTGCCGTCCTCACAATCATTGTTATGTTTGACCCCATTCGTACAGCCACTGTGTCAATCAGTCTCATGATGGTCTCTCTCTTTTTTGCTGACCCTCTGCTTTACCAAGCATTACGTCTCTCTCCAGCTATTGGTTTCCCCTGATAACACGTCCAAAGTATGTGAGGTGAAGTCTTGCCATCTTGCCTCTAAGGCTCATTCTGGCTGTACTTACTGCAAGACAGATGTGTTCACTGTTCTGGCAGACCATGTTACATTAAAAATTCTTCGGCAACACCACAATTGCAATTCATCAATTCTTCTTTGTTATTCCTTTTTCATTGTCCAGCATGCGTACGAGCTGATTGAAAATACCATGGCTTGGTTCAGGTGCACTTTAGTCATCAAAGTCACATCTTTGCTTTTGAACACTTTGAAGAGGTCTTTTGCATCAGATTTACCCAATGCAATGGGTCGTTTGTTTTCTTGACTGCTGCTTCCATGGACATTGCTTGTGGATCCGAGTAAAACGAAATCCTTGACAACTTCAGTCTTTTCTCCTTTTATCATCATGTTGCTTATTCGTCCAGTTGTGAGGCTTTTTGTTTTCTCTGTGTTGAGGTGTAATCCACACTGAAGGCTGTAGTCTTTGATCTTCATCAGTAAGTACTTGAAGTCTTCTTCACTTTCAGTAAACAAGGTTGTCTCGTCTGCATATCCCTGGTAATAGTCTTCCTTCAAGCATGACGCTGTGTTCTTCTTCACAAAATCCAGCTGCTAGAATTATTTGTTCAGTGTACAGATTGAATAAATAAGGTGAAAGGAAACAATGCTGTTGAACATTTTTTTTCTGATTTTAAACCATTCAGTGTCCTGTTGCTCTGTCTGAACGATTGCCTCTTGGTCCATGCACAGGTTCCAAAACAAAAACCTGCTGCCGTTAGATTGATTCCGACCCATATAGTGATTCTATAGGACAGGGTAGAACTGCCCCGCGAGGTTTCCAAGGAGTAGCTGGTGGATTTGAACTGCTGACCTTTTGGTTAGGAGTAGAGTTATTAACTACTGCGCCACCATGAACAGGTTCCATAACAGCACAGTAAAGTGTTCTGGAATTCTCAATCTTTGCAGTGTTATCTATAATTTGTTAGAATGCCTTCATATAGGCAGTAAGACATAGGTAAACATCATCCTGGTATTCTCTGCTTTCAGCCAAGATCCATCTGACATCAGCAATGATATCCCTCATTCCACATCCAACTTCTAGCACTTTCCTGTTGCGAGGGCTGTCAACGTTTTTGAATTTTCATTAGCAAAATTTTGCTAGCATGTGATATTAGTGATATTGTTTGATAATAACAAACACTATAATAATAATTTTATTATAGGAAACAGAATAGGTTGGGGTATATTTTTTGAAGTTGAGCCTACAAGTCTTACTGACCGAGTCAGGAGCTCAGGGTCTTCCAAGTTAAACAGTACCCTCCAGCAAGCGAGATTTGAAAGCATCATCATGGAAATTTTACGGTTTCAACATTTCTGCTCTGGAGGAAAATCTACTTTTTAAAAATTATGCTTTGACATTGAAAGTTTCTATTCTTATCAAAACAAGTGGACTATAATTCCCACCACCAACCCAAGATGGCAATAAAGTCGATGGGGAAGAACACAGAGGAGACAAGCTGAGTGCAGTTAAGAGACAAAAATTGAAGAGGTGTGTGTGCATCACATAAAATCCTATACACACCATTACTGGGAAAAGTAGGCAACAGCAAGGATTGTTATATTGGTGGTAAACAAAACCTATCATCAGTAAAACTGCTTACGATATTGCTATTAAAGTATGAAATTTTAGCAAATACAGAGGCTAAGCAAGTTTCATGCATAGTAATAGGATATAAGAATATACTCCTTCCCGTAGAGTAGTATAGAACAAGAATAAACTATGTTGTGCCAAACATCAGCAGGATGTGAAAATATAAGAGGAAGATGAATCCATACCAGAGCAGAATAGAAACCATTCTCTCCACTGTATATGACAAACGATTGTCACCAAGTCTTGATGATGAAGAACTGGACATTTCCATCAGAACCCTCACTGTACCTGCTTTATAATTTGTTGCATTCATCTGTGCTCAAGTCAGCTGCATAGTAAAATAAATATGAATCTTTTTCTACTTTAGGTTCAATCTTTTTAGAGTAATTCTTTTTGTTTTCTTACTCACTAAATCCAAGATAAAGAGAAACTCCAGATTTTATTAGATCCTTCCTGACCATTATAGTTAAGATTCTGGTATCCAGGGCGGGCAGGACCAGTTGGTGGAATATCTCACTTGTTTCAAAGATAAGCTACAAGTTTTACTAACACATTAAACTATGAACGCAGATGAGCTGGATATAGTTCCCGTATGAAAGCTAGAGCAGGGAAGAGTCCTAAGGAAGTGGACCCTGGCCCAGGTGGATTTTCCTCTGGGAAAAGGGAAATGTGCAAGGATATGGAGCAAGCAGCGCTTCTTAAGAAAAGTTGGCCTGTCTCAGCTGCTGGGAAAGAACCTGAAGAGCCCGTTGGAGACACAAAGGCACTGGGCACTGGGGAAGCAGGGTTGTGGGGAATTAAGGGAAATATGGAAGGAGAAATCCAGAACTTACCTTTAGATTCCCAGTTCTGCATGCGGCTTATCCTCTCACAAGAGCTGATCTCCACCTCTATTACATGACTAGAAGCAATCTATGCTCCAGAATTAGGTAACCCAATCATTTATTTCAACCCTAGTGGTGGCCTAAGTGTTATCTCCCCTTTAGCCCTTGCCCAAGCCACTAAACTCCTCAGGAAGTTAAGCAAAATCATCCATCCTTGTCAGTTAATATTTACAGATCCCTCACCGAATGTTGGTCATTTTACTGACTAGGCAAATTGCTGTGATGTGAGTAGGCACCCTTCCTGAGATGCTGAGGATTAATGAAGTAAGACAGGGGATTTGGCATGTTACCCCGTGGCTTGGATATTCTCCTGCATTTTCCAGATACTTAAACTGCTGGGACAAAGACTAATTCAGGAAACTCATCTTCCATAGAAAGTTCTACTTAGTTTCTGTTATTTTATATCACTAATGGTGCTCTAAGAAGCCCTGGTGGCACGTTGGTTAAGTGTTGGGCTGCTACCTGAAGGTTGGCAGTTCAAACCCACCGACTGCTCCACCAGAGGAAGATGTGTTGCTTCTGTAAAGATTACAGCTTTGGAAATCCTGTGGATCAGTTCTATTCTGTCCTATAGTGTCGCTATGAGTTGGAATTGACTCGACGGGCAATGGGTTTGGTTTTGATTTTGCATTGTGTCTGAAGAAACTATGGCATATAATAACCCCAAGGTGATTGGTCCAAGGTTATTTGTAAATAATTTAAATCATCACTGCTAGAGCTTGGTTCAACTCACTCCTGGTCCATTGCACCACAAATTCAATTTTTTTTTCCCATTTAAATATTATGTGTAATCAGTGAAGAAAGGACTATGTTGCTTTTGTTTAGGTCTTGCTCATTTTCTAAAAGGAATTGGATGGTTGGAAGGGATCACGTGCTTTTTTGCTTTGGCCTTTCTCTCTGATGTTTAGGAAAAACCCAGCGTCTTTAGCTAAGGACATGAGTCCCTCCAGTCTGGTCCTAGGTATTCTCTTCAGCCCTATTGACAACTTCACCTTCTCCCCACCTGACCCTCCAGCTTCTCAGAGTCTGTGCTGACTGTTTCCCTTCCATATGCCTTCATTGGTGCTGGCCCATGTACTCCGGAGGCCCTCCTCCCATGTCTTTGCCATTGCTATCCTAACACCTTACGTGTCACCTCCTCCACAAGGCCTCCCAGATGCCCTTCTTGGTTTGCATCCTCATTCTACTATTCCTCCAGACCAGCACGTATCAGAGACGGCCTGTTATTAGTGTTATTTTGTATGTGTCTATCTCGTTCCTTCTCAATTGTGAGCCCCCAGGAAAGAGCTGGAGACATATCGTATTCATGAGCATCAGAAAATATGCTTGCTTTTACCAGAAACTGCAAAACTGTTAGTTGAATTGTACATAGTATGTAGAAATAGTCTTAAAGCCAAGTTTTGATTACACGAGACAATGGAAGTGCAAAATGGGTAGTAGAGATAACCCTGGTTATGATAGTATTATAACAAATTGAGGCTTTGGAATTTTATATTTACAAATAAATATAGGGATATCCAATATGTAGACAACTAAACACTTTAAAAAATAATCAAGTCACCTGCAGTTTAGGGTGTACAGGATTTAAAAGTTATTCAGCCTACCTCTGGAGTTCTCTATTAAATTCTTCCCAATATTTTCTTCTTTTTGGAGTATTGCATCTCAGTTTATATGTAATTTCATAATTAGAAGACACAATGTTATTTTCTATTTAAAAAAATTTATTTCTTAAATGACTGTTTTTCTGACTCAGTTTTCCTAGAAATTATGAAGGTATTAATAGATAATTTATTTTATATATATAAATATATACATTATATATACACAATTTTATCTATCTGTCTATCCATCCATCCATCTATCTATCTGTAATATAAGTGGGCGACAGGTTTAAAAAGCCTTTTAATTCCTGCTTCATTATAGACTTCAGTAGAAGGATAGTCACCAATGTTATTGGACCATCTGGAAAAATCTTTCAAAAGATTCTTATTTCTGTATCTTTGGTGAAGGGTGAGACAGTACACAATACAGGGGAAACCAGCACAGCTTGTACCAGGAAAGGTCATGGAAGCTCCCTAGACACATCCAAACTCCCTGAGGGACTGAACTACTGGGAGGAGGGCTGTGGGGACCACGGTCTCGGGGAACATCTAGCTCAATTGGCATAACACAGTTTATAAAGTCAATGTTCTACATTCTACCTTGGTGAGTAGCGTCTGGGGTCTTAAAAGCCTGTGAGCAGCCATCTGAGATACTCCATTGGTCTCACCCATTCAGGAGCAACGGAGAATGAAGAGAACAGGATACAAGGAAGAGATTAGTCCAAGGGACTAATGGACCACAGATACCAAGGCCTCCACCAGACTGAGTCCAGTACAGCTAGATGGTGCCCAGCCACTACCACTGACTGCTCTGACCAGGATCACAACAGAGGGTTCTGGACAGAGCTGGAGAAGGATGTAGAACAAAATTCTAACACACACAAAAAAGTCTAGATTTACTGGCCTGAAAGAGACAGGAGAAACCCTGAGTGTATGGCCCCCAGACACCCTTTTAGCTCAGTGGTGAGGTCACTTCCGAGGTTCACCGTTCAGCCGGAGATTGGACAGCCCCGTAAAACAAAACGGGACTAATGAGGCACAGCAGTCCAGGGATAAGGGCTAGAAGGCAGAAGGGGACAGGAAAGCTGGTGATAGGGAACCCAAGGTTGAGTAAGAACAGTGTTGACATGTAGTGAGTTTGTTAAAACCATTGTCATAGGGCAACATGTGTACTGTTTAATGAGAAACTATTTTGTTCTGGAAACCATTTAAAGTGAGAACAGCAGCACAACTGGAAGAACGTAATGGATGTCACTGAATGGTACACGCAGAAATTTTGAAATGGTGTATCATTGGCTACGTATATTTTCACCAAAAAAACCCACAAAAAAGTCAAGAAGGGAGAGGGTTGACATGTCGCGGGGTTGTTA
The DNA here is from genome assembly GCF_000243295.1 of Trichechus manatus latirostris. Taxonomy (NCBI): domain Eukaryota; kingdom Metazoa; phylum Chordata; class Mammalia; order Sirenia; family Trichechidae; genus Trichechus; species Trichechus manatus. The sequence continues at coordinate 1,145,130 of NW_004444007.1, forward strand.
ACCAGTCTTAAAACAATATGTGTACTGAATGTTTAATGAGAAACTATTTGTTCTGTAAACCTTCACCTGAAGTACAATAAAAAAAAATAAAAAATTTTCTTAAAAAAAAAAGATTGTTATTTCTAGAAGAAACAGAATGCTATTATAATTAAGAGCATGAACTTTGTAGTTAGGCTGTGTGGGTTTGAATTACAGTTCCACTACTTCTCAGCTGTGTGACCTAGGGCAGTTTACTTTACACCTTTGTTCCTGTTTCCTAGACTGAGAAATGGGGATAATAATTGTTATTTACATCCTAGGGGTACTGTAAAGATAAAATGAGTTAATATTTAAAGTGCTTAGGACAGTACCTGGGCTATAGTAAATGCTACATAAATACTAGTTGTTATTATTATTTTAGAAATTCTCTTGATCTATCCGCTCCCATCCTTCTTCCCCTACCATGCTCTTTGATAAGTTCTTGAGCATTAGTTATATGGCCAAGATGAGTATGAGTAAACACAGGCATATACACACCAAAGAAGTGTTTCTACAGGGTAGGTGTTAATGTCAATGAAAGAATTCTTGTACCAAGGGTATTATTAAAGTGTCCTGCTCATAACTAAAAATACTCATTGCCATCAAGTCAATTCTGACTCCTGTCAACCCTGTAGGACAGAGCAGAACTTCCGCATAAGGTTGCCAATGCTATAATCTTTATGGGAGCAAGTATCTTTCTCCTGTGGAGTGAGTGGCTGGTAAGTTCGAACCACCAACCTTTCAGTTGTAGAAAGTAGACTATATGAAAGAATGACTAGAAATACAGTCCTACATTAAAGAAATGTGTAAATAATATACCATAGGCTGTACCATATGCAAATTTAGTGTATTATTGCAGTATGAGCAAAGCTGTGTATCTCAAAAAGCCATTCTAGATTGAGAACTTTGCTGATGTTAAAGAAGTGCAAATATATACAATTAATGGGTGAACGATGGGGAGAAGTGTTTGTCGACCCAGCTTAATATTGAGTTCCCTGGATTGATATTATTTACAGCTGTTTGGGAAACAACACGTCCTCCTGTATGCACTGAGGTGGTTTTAATGATCCCTTTGCTTGCTATCATTCTGCATAAAAGACTAGCCTTCTCGAGTGTTTTTCCTGAGTTTTGAAACTCTGCAGGTTTTTTTCCTAACCCTCTTTACATTTCTAAAACGTATGTGTTTAGGAGAGAAAGGCTCCAAATTGTACTCACCTTGCTTGATTGGACACTTTTTTTTTTTTTTTCCACATAAGGTTTTAAATAGATTTGCAGATCTAGGAATCTGCAGAGGCAAAGCTGCTCGAAACTTTCCTGAATAGACTATCTCCTCTTTTAGCCAGATAATTCAAAACTTTCCTCCAAAACTTTCCAACCATGTTTTCCATGTTTACTCATAGCTGCAAATTCCAAACCATATGCTTACCTTAATGTTTAGTATCATCAATTATAGAAACAATATTATGGATCCTTTATTGCTAAGAACTGTGATTAGATAAGAAAAGAGTAAGAGGAAATGATATGAAGATTATTTATCTATCTCTATCTATCTATCTATCTGTGCACCTATCTATCTATACCAGTTGCTGTCGATTCCATGCCAACTCATGTGTGTCAGAGTAGAACTGTGTTCCATAGGGTTTTCAGTGGCTGATTTTTTGCAAGTCGATTACCAGACTTTTTTTGTGACGTGCATCCAGGCTTGAATTTCCAACCTTTTGGTTAGCAGCCAAGTGTGTTAACCATTTGTACCACCCAGGGACTCCATAGATAGACAGATAGATAGGTAGACAGATAGATAGACAGATAAACAGACAGATAGATAGATTGAGATAGGTAGAGAGTGAGCCATAAAAAGTGTGGGATGGCTAAGAAGCCTGGCAAGTATTTGTATGGAAAAGTGCAGGCCAATGCCAAATACCTAAATAAAAACCGAAGAACTCACATAAATATGCAGACATCCTGTCTACATAATATCAGACAGCCAGATGCATGCAAATATCTGCATAATGGACTGTTTTCCAGATTTTATCTGACACGTGTGGATTCGTTTAGACATAGACCTGAGTGGTTTAGATTAGTTCTTGGAGGTTTCTAGTGCTGCCTTCCGTGTGTGTGACCCAAGAAGTTGTTGGAGTGTGAGATGCTGTCCAAGTAGCATTATGCACTAGGGGTTCTCTATCTAGGTAAGATGCTACTTTGAAGAAAAAGCTCCCTTAGTAGTCTCTTAAGTTAATTAATCTCACAAGGGAAGTAATTGTGTCCAAGGAATAATTTAATAACAACCAGTCTGAAAATGATACAAAAACATTTGGGGAAAATTTGTTTTGTTTCTGGAAGAAATCACAGCATATATATATATATATATATTTTTTTTTTTTTCTGTAGAGTTACTATTCAGTGTAATCATGCGTATGCTTCTTAACTAACTTGAGTCTTAGTTCCCTCATAAGTAAAGTAGACATAAAAATACCTATACAGAAGTTGGTATGAGGTTAAATAAGAAAACATGTGTTAATATGTCAACTCCATGTCCTGACATATAGTAAGTGTTCATTAAGTGGTACTTCTAGGGTGATAGCAAATACTTAGGCTTGTTGAAAGAGCTTTGGGGTAGTGTACTGTAGGTGTACTCAATCATACAGTAGTTGTGGCATAAGTGTTTGACACTTTTCTCTTCCATTACTGAGTAAAGTAAGTTTTATTTTTAATAGCCGAGGCTTGAGGATGCTCCATTCTGCAGAGGCTTCAGCTGAGAATGCTTGACTAAAGGGCTCTCTCCTTGAGGGAGTTCACGTTAATAGTTGCTAGTCCTTCTGTTAGTCCCTGCTGTCCAAAGGAATTTCTTTGTCTGCTCTCTTTTCTTTCCTAAAAGAGGTAGGAGAGACTGATGCAATGTTTTATCAGGTTGGGAAAAGATTATTGAACATAATGCTTACTACCACACGATTGTATTTATTTCCAACTTGCTAAGGACGTTGAGGAGTTTAAAATTCTAAGTAGTGCCCATCTATCAGGTTTTTTTTTTTTTTTTTTACTTAAATTAACTATTGGGGGAGTAAATACCATATTAGATAGGTAACTTGTGCCTATATTAACTCAGGATACTGTATTGCATGTTTCAGAGAGTCTGAATGTTTAGAATATTGGTGGATATATTGCTACGAAACAGACCTGAGTAGTGGAATAAAATGAAAATGTCAGGATGGCTTGAACTTTGGATTTCTGAACATTGATCCCAAGAGCCCAGGGCCCCAACTGGCAGCACAACTGTTGCGACAGATGAAGCATACATGTTGAATTCTGAGTTATCTTTCCTTTCAGGAGAGAGTGCAGGAAATGAGTCCTACTGCCCCTGTGGAGACACACCTTTATCACTCCTTCACCCTGAGGAACAGAAGAATAGGGTCAGGAACCACAGCAGTTATTTTAACAGAGAGAATTTCATGTAAGGAATTAATTTATATTGAAGAACTGAAAATACCAAAAAGAAGCATTAACGTACCACAGGGCCAGCTTCATGGCTGTATGACCTATGCGTTTGCACAGGACCCATGCTTAGAAGGGCCCCGGGCTTGGTTTTAAGGAGGCAGTGGTGGTTCAGTGGTAGAATTCTCGTCTTCCATGCAGGAGACTTGGGTTCAATTCCCACACACTGTATCTCATGCACAGCCACCATCCTTCTGTCAGTGGAGATTTGCGTGTTGCTATGATGCTGAACAGGTTTCAGTGGAGTTTCCAGACTAAGATGGACTAGGAAGAAAGGCCTAGCTATCTACTTCCAAAAATCAGCCAATGAAAACCCTATGAATCACAATAGTTCAAACCTCATCTGAACACGAGGATGGTGCAGGACCTGGCAGATTTCATTCTGTTGTGCATGGGGTGGCCATGAGTCTGCGTCTACTCAATGGTAGCTGACAACGTTTGGTTTAATGCTCTGCTATCACCATCTTGAAATTCTTAATTATTTTTAATCAAGGGCCCACATTTTCATTTTTCACTGGTGTCCACAAATTATGTAGTCATTTCCACCTGTAGGAAGCAGCTACTGCCACTAGGGTTAGGGGAACAAGGAGAAGAGGATGAGATTATTACAACGAGAACCTTGGAGAAGGGACCTCTGAGGAATGATGCCAGCTGGTGCTAGTGTCTCTGAGCTCAGAGAAGGAGCCCAGTGTGCCTGGGGATGCAGACCTCTGAGGAGTGAGTGCTGGTCAGCTGGTGCTAGAGTCTTGGAAGGGGTAAGACAAGATGGTTCTAGAAGCTCTAAGGTGATATCATGAGGCTTGTTCTGTGATTGTTAGAAAGAACGTCAGATTTCTGCTACTGGAAGGAACTTTCATTGCTGGGTTGAAGAAGAGGAATTGCAAGGTGGTACTGATAGAGACCAAAAACCAAACAGGAACAGGAAACAAAAGAGATGCAGAGAGCAAGAAAAAAGGAGCACACCCTTTTTCTTCCGCCAGTTCTCTTCCTCTAGCCTTCGCATCTGCCTCTTTGCCCCGTTGGCAGAGCCTTAAGGGAACCCAGCTAGCAAAGCTGAACTGTGATCTGCAGCGTCCCAGTCCCAGACTCACAAAACAAGGTGCAGAAAGGTGTGTTTGAAGTGAGTGCTTAGTAACTTCACAAGTAGTAAGAGACTAGAAGATATTTGTAAGTTGTCTTGGGTCTCTGTCCTCTCAGCTGTATCTGTAGCAGTCCTGGCAGGATCTGTCAATGCAGATCCCATCTACCCATGATGGCCAAAAGAGCCCTCAGGAGACTCAACTAACATGACATTTCCAAATAGACCTTACAATCTTTGTAGCTCCAATTTGCCCTGAGAACCTTATGATAATTTATGTGATACATAATTCTGGCTCAGACTGGTTAAGTGTTCAGATGCACACGTATAAGAAAAGAGAATCCTTAACTATGTAGAATATTTACTTTGCCACTGAGTTCTTCCTGGAAGGAAAAGTTTTATTTTAAGTAGGCTGCAGGCTTATAGTTTTGTCTTCTCCCAAGATTTGGAGATGCATTTGTGCCAACACTTGGATAAAAATTGACGAACATCAAATTTACAGCTAGTGTTGTCTTACTGTTTTTTTAGTTTTCATGTTACCCAGTTAAAGTAAGGACTATTATTTCACTTTAAATGAAAAATCTTTGCATTTAAGAATTCAAATCTTCTATGAAGAAGGTCACCCTCCAGATAAGTGTGTTATTAGTCCATCTTGCCCTCATCTCATTGAGCTGCTCCACAGCTACCATCTTGCCCAGGCAGTCAAAGCTGTAGCCATGATGAGCTCAGCTATTCAAGTTTGGTATGTTAAAGAAAACTAGGTTCTGAGATAGTGCTTTATAAAGTGGCATTGTAACATCTTCCTATGTTCCTTTCCCTACAGTTTAGTTTTTTTAACCACTTTTTAAAATAAAGGTTGGCTACCACATTTCTTAACATGAGCATACGCTGTGGGAAAAGATTTTTATCAGAATGACGATGTCGAGCAAGGTAACTTTATGTATCTGAACTTACGCCTACCTTCATAAGGCTAGTTTCTCCCACCTCTAGGGCTACCTTTCTAACAATGCTTTGAAAATATCAAATGGTTCCATGGTGGCTAAGGGGCCAGATGCATGGAAACTGTTTAGGTGAGAGAGAAAAGCCTGGGATAAAACTACTTGGTTAGAGTTGTTTGCAGATGAAGGAAAAGTATAGTAATAGTTCAGATATTTGCCATCCATTGTCCATCCCAATCTTCCTCATAAAGGCATGTATAGTACCTTATAACAGAATGTCAAACCTCTACCAAAGCCAGGCCCAGCTGAAATGCTCATCTTACGGCTGTCATTCCAGGTCCATGCAGGCAGGCTGACAGGTTAACTTAATACACTTGATTTCAACACCATTGTTGGATTAAGGACAGACACAGCAAGGGTGATGAATTCAGAAAATCTGTTGCTTAGGAAATGCCAAAGATGAGTTCTATAGAAAAGTACCTAAGAGAAATCCATCTGTGAAATGTATTTTCTTCATAAAGTGCACAATTTACCACAAAGCATGCAAGAACAGAGCTACCCTTCCTGCTGTTTTTTTCATCTCTCTTTTTCATTTACCAGCAAGGATCCCCAAATTATATAAACATGTAGAGACTTTGGTGCACTTTAGGAGACGGGAAGAAAGAGACCTAGCTGAATCAGCTTCCTAATCTACTGCATTATTTTACCCTGACGGTTTTAATTAGAGGAAAAAAAAAAAAAAAAAAAACTGCATTGAGACCATCTGCATATTCATAACGTAGAGCATATGGCTGGTTTTCAGGATTTTGAAAAATAAAATACATTAATAACCATGCTTCTTTCCATTCATTTTTCACATTCCAGGGTATTTCTTTGAGAAATAATATATTTGAAAAATCTGTTTACTCTTTACCTGAGCCAAATGCTCTCATTTCTTCAAGGTTTGCGTGTTGTGTCTGCTACTATTGTACATTTCAACAAGAAATGCCGAGACAGAATATAGTTGTTTATGATTCAGAATGCCCCCATTAATGAGTTCATAACACTCCTTTCCTAGATGTGTAGTTACATTAACACATTGTCTTTTGTTAGGCATAAATTATTGGAGTTAGATTTATGGGAAAGTTTTTTTTTTTTAGAATTTTCTGAGTGCATAATAAGGGCTCAAAACCACAATGGATGTGTAGAGTGTGTGCACACGATGTATACGGGTGTCTACCTCAGACAGGGCATAACAGTGTGCACCTAATTTTGACTAAGTGAAATAATAGGCAACTGTGAATATTAAATTTTTTAATTATACAGCAAGTATTTCAGACTCAAATTCATTCCGATAAAATAATAAATAAGATGAAATGATTTTTGAAGTTTAAATTCTTAATGGAAAAAAAAGTTATATCTAGGTATATTCGAATAGAAAATCATTAGAAATTTTGCTTTTTGTCTGGTGCTTTTGGGAGCCACTGGATCAACGAATTCAATTCCCAGTATGAGGTGACAAACAAGAAAACAATGAACAAACCAGAATTCACATAGCTACCTTAATAACAAAGCAGAAAAGGGTATAAATGGAGAGAAAAGATTAGGAAAGAAACGAAATTTTTTCCTCTGAGACCAAGCTACCGTGTTTGCAGAACAAAGGTAAAAGGAAACAAGGGAAGCAGAGTTGAGACGGCAGAAATGTGCATGTTGTAAAGAACTGGGGGAAATCAACCTGTTCCTCAGGAGATTGCTACCGAAGCACTCAAGTTCTATGGGCCTTTGTGTACCTGAGTTACTCTTGGTGCTCCAAGATGCTTTAATGGCTCTGAGGACTCGAAGATACAGTTTCTTCTGTGCTGCTAAGCTCTCTCAGAATTTAGCAAGTGGTTTTAGGGGCTTGGAAGAGACAACTTACTACTTATTGCTCAGTTTGGGGATAAAATATGGAGCTATTTGGAGCAGCCATTTTTCATTAAAAAGAAAAGACTTCAGAGCAGTGAACGATACTGAAATAAACAACCTACTTATATCAGAATGGTTTCCTGAAATCAGAGTCTGTGTTTTGCAAAAGGAAACTATCTGTCTCTACCTTTCATTTAGTAAAGGTGTTGGATATTTCCAGTCTTTCACAAAAATCTACTATGATGACTGACAGATTGGAAATGACTTTTTTATTTTATTAATATTTTTTATTTTATTAATAGTTATTAATCAAGTGACTCCTTTTCAAGGAATTGGCTTAATCTGAATTAGTTTCCCTCTCCCTTTTTTTAATTCCTTCCAATTATGATATCACACCTATAACTTTACCAAGAACTTGGTTTGAAATAGATGGTATTAACTAAGCTCAATCGTCACAGCTCTTTGAATACCAGCAAATGTATCTTTCAGGTTTTAACTATCTCTTAATTTCTAAAGGTGGATATTAGTTGTTCAGTGGTAGAATTCTCCTCTTCCATGCAGGAGACCCAGATTTGATTCCTGGCCAATGCACCTCATGTGCAGCTACCACCGTTCTATCAGTGGAGGCTTGTGTGTTGCTATGATGCTGAACAGGTTTCAGTGGACCTTCCAGACAAAAATTCACTAGGAAGAAAGACCTGGCGATCTACTCCCCAAAATCAGCCAATGAAAAACTTATAGATCACAATGGTCCAATCTGCAACCAATCATGGGGATGGCACAGGACTGGGCAGCATTTTGTTTCATTGTGCAAGGAGTTGCCATGAGTTGGGGGCCAACTCTAGGGTAGCTAACAACGACAACCATAACAATTTCTAATGCTTATGCTACGAAATTAATCACTTTCTGCATATGGTTTTGAAATTTGCTGCATATTTACTGTCCTTATAACTGTCTAAAACTTCCCATTGCTTTCTTCTTTACTGTGAACATCAAACAGTTCCACATAAGGTTCACAAAGGGTTCATAATTTTTACATAGGGTTTAGCCTAGTTTTTCTTGTACATGTGTTTATCTTGGATACAAGCAGTGCGATATAAGTATTCTTTTTCCTCTGGGTACCATCTTGTTTTATTCATCCTACTAATGATTTTTTTTTCTGTCTGAGTTTTATTGTGTTTAGAACTCAGTTATAGCTGATAAAATTGTCTATATATTTTTTTCAGGGGACAATATATACTTAGATGTAGCAATACCATGTTTTTGTAGAAAACGGAAAATTTGATCAGTGTGAACATTTTTTTTTTTTTTTTTTTTTGCTCTGGCTATATACCAATCCAGAAATGATAACAGAATAAAAGATCTTCATCAATAACTTTTTGCTTACTTTATTTTGGTAGTACTTGGTATATATCATTAAATTCTGTGCATTTAACAATTCCTTAAAAACCTCAGTCAAATCAGTTATTTAATATGAAATGGCCCAAACATTTGAAACCAACTTTCCCTTTTTAAAAGTCGATTACATCATTAAGGAGCTAACTTGGCTTCCAAAATTCCCCTCACCTATCTTCAGTTTCCAACTCTACCGGTCAAAGGAATGACTGGATCTCTGGGGGTTTCCCATCAGCCCTAGTGTACATATGCCTCAGTTAATTTCATCAATGACATGTTCATTTCACATTTTATCAGACCGGTAGAATATGTCACACTAATGTAAGAATACTTCTAAGTTACATGAGCTAAGGTAATAAAAATGTATTGAAAAAAATGAAATAACTGAAATTATTCCATCTACATTGTGTGTGTATGCTGATAAAGGAAATAATTTTGCTTGGTAACACTAAAAATTAATCTCTACATATCCTATTGTAGAATACGAACGGCATTTCACAGACGTTTTCCTATCAAACAACAGCCTTGAAAATGTTAATGTTTATTCCCATATTTAGATGTTACAATTAAGGCTCAGCGAGATTAACTCATTCACATTCATGAGGCAAGTGAGTGGTGTTGCTGAGCCTTGAATGCAGTCTCATGGTGTTTCCACCTCAGCCTTCTGTCTCCCTAATTACCCCCCAGTGGCACAGGAAGCCAATGTCTAGTCTTTGTACAGAGTCCCAGTCGGGTTCACTAATCAGCAGATACAGTACTCTGCTTCTTTCAGCTCGACCTTCCCAAGGACCTTGCCCTGTGTCCAACACTGTGCTACTCACTCTAAGGACCGAACACTTGACCTACTCATTGTAAGGTTCCATGAGGGTCAGCAACTTCCCATGTCAAAGAGCTTCCCTCAAGCTGCTGCAATTAAGGGTGGTGAACTCTTGTCTCTCACCAAAACTGGGTCATATTACAGATAGTGGGAAGAGATAGAGTGGAACTAGTTCAGAGTGGCAGCTGACCAAGTTCTACGGCTGGCAACAAAAAACGGAAAATGGCCTATGTCAAAGCACAACATGAAATTGCAAACGATTAAAATAATCATAAAAGGTGCCGCCGATGCTACTAAAAAAAAAACAAAAAAAACAAAAAGCCTTTCAAAATGTAAGGAACATGTTGGTGAGCATATTGCTGCACTCTGTGATCCCCCTGCTGTGGCTGTGGGCCTGGGCTGTGTAGGAAACACAGCAAAGGAATAAGGTATGAAGCAGAAACCTCAGCTCTGTGCTTTCTTGACTCTTGGAACCTCTCATCCCCAAGAGCATTGTCAGAGTGGTTTTTAATATTTTTTTTAAATGTGGCTTGGCAGAGCTGTAAAAATGTTTTATTTTTTAAACACTTGCTGGACACATCTATCAACAGAAAACCACGTTCCTCTGGTACAACAGAGCTGCCAGGGCAAGGAAGTTTGTTATGTTCCATAGATTCATCTCTCAGCTCCTTCTCATTCTCTGCTATTTTCCATGGCACTTGATACTTTCTCGTTTTCCACTCCAAATTGGTCCCTGTGTATTTTGTGCCAATTGGCACACTTCTATTAAACAAATATTTTGCTAATAATATCCTAGCTATTCTGAATTCTCCTCCACAGTCTCTTTAGTTGTATCTGGGTATAAAGTGGATTGCTCTAAACCCCACTTTGAATCGTGTTAATACAAGGTCGATCACTTATCTTCAAGTTCAACTTATTTATTTATAGATTCATCCACCATTTTTAGTCCAAAGAGTTCAAATTTCTTCAAAAAGCCTGCTTATTAGATAACGTTTTGCTTTAACAATTTGATAAAAATGGTAATTATAAAAGAGTGTATAGTAGTTTGTTAATTTGTTAATGTTGCCTACTGTGCTTAGGCTATTTGAAATGCAGTTTTTAGTTTGTAAAAGTAAATCTTATAAAGCACTCTTTACCAGTCCCTAGAGAAGGACCTCATGCTTGGTAAAGCAGAGTGTCAGCGAAAAAGTTGCTTCTCAATGAGGTGGATTGACACAGTGGCTGCAATAATGGGCTCAAACATAGCAACGATTATGAGGATGGCGCAGGACCAGGAAGTGTTTTGTTCTGTTGTAGATAGGGTCACTATGCATCAGATCCGGCTTGATGGCACCTAACAACAACAACAACATCATAAAGGAATAACTTGAAAGGTTCTGATTCTAACTAGCTGTGCTATGCTGGTTGAGTTACTAACCCTTTCTAGGCCTCTATTCTGCATCAGAAAAATAAGGGGTGGAAGCTTCCACCTTGCCTCTGGACATTAAAATGCAACAATTCTATGAATGTATAAAATAAAGAACAAACTTGGCATGTTGCCTGAGGACTCCTAGGAGTTACGTTTCAGATGCTCTTGGCTGTGCGTTTCTGGAAATCACTTTCCTCATTAGACCTCTTTCAACTTATTTTGAAATTCTGCCTCTGGATTTTTTTCTGTCTCTTTCCCACTGCAGCCTAGCTCAACTTGTTTATTTCTAGAAGCTGCTGGCCTCGAAACACATGTAATCTTGGTAAGGAGATTTCAAGAAGTAACTTTTAAGGCAGTGCGGTCCTGTTCTTTGTTTTCTTCTTTGGATCACTGAACTTCTGTCAGATACAAATATGATTTCTGTGCTTTGTTTGGATTGTGTGACTGGATTTACATGAATATTTTATCATTATACATTAACTTGATCAGGAACATGATTTTTTAAAGAGGTCTGTTTGAGTAAGAATGCTTCTATTATGGGCTAGGCCTGATTTTTCTATGCAAATATGCTTTGAATGTTACTAGATGTCTACTGGAAAACAGGATTAAAATGAAAATATTTCATTTTAGAAGCAATTTTTTAATAACACTATGTATAGGGCCTTGATAAAGTTTCTATATAGCATTTGGAGTTTTAATATTAAATTTTTATAAGGTAGTTTACAGGTTTGAGAGAAATACTCTATATTCCATACAGACAGTGCACCTCTGTATTTCATAAAGGAAGATATCTGGGCTTTAAATTAGGTAACTTTGGGTTTAATTCTCACGCCACTCCTTAGCGGGGCAACCTTAGTCAAACCATTTTATCCCTTTGAACTTCAGTTTTTCACTTGTAAGACAGGGACAATACCATTTACCTCACAGAATTAGAGCTAAATACTGTCAAGCTCACAAGAGGCATATGGTATTGGTATGATTTTCTATCAACAGATGAGAGAGATTTCAATTCTCCTAGTCACAGGGCACCACTTCCTTTTTTCATTCGGATTTGAAATTAAAATTCACAGAGTATAGTCATGCAAATTAATGATCACTTACTTTAATAAATTTTCTCTTAAATGATGCTTACCAATGGTTTCCGTCATACTTAAAACCAAGCTGTTATCATATTCTCAGTCCTCTCTAAAATGAAACTGTCAGCAAAGCAAATCAACTACTTAGTGTGTGTGTTTTCTTTTTCAGTCAGACAATACTTCCAGCATACAGTTAAAATCCTCATTGTAGACTTCATTTTGCTTTTCTACTGGTTTTCCTATCTAAATCAGGAATATCTTCCTCTTTATCTCTCCTTCTCCCTTCCTCCCTCTCTAACTTTCTTCTTTTGCTCCTTCAACAGGCATTTATGCAGTGTTAGTTACGGGCCAGAAATTGTTCTAGGTCTTAGGCATAGAGCAGTTAACAGAATAGGATGCCTACTTTAGACAGGGTGGTCAGGGAAGGCCTCTCTGAGAAGGTAACATTTAGGCCAAACAGTCTTTATAATATGGTGTCTGTTTTCCTCTTCTTTTACCTTTATGCAGAAGCTTCCAAATGCTTCTGGTTCTTGGGCAATACCACCCTCTCCAGGACTATATCGTCAGGCATACAGGGCCACCTGGCTTCTCCTATCCTCATCATGAATTCCATTTGAGTGCCTCTTGAAAATACTTTGGAGGTCTCATGTATAAAGGATGGCTCTAACTTAGTTTTTCCTTTAAACCCTCTCACTTGAATTTTTCAACGTGGAGTGAGAAGATATTAGTGGGTGGGTGTATAGGTGTGGGGTACAAAGAACTAATATTTACTGAGCGCTATGTCACAGGTGCTATGCTAAACACTTATATGTTCCCATTGGATTCTCATAACCTTACAACATTGTCCCGTGAGTTAGAAATTACCATCATTTACAAATGTGGAAACAAGCTCAGAGATATTAAGTGACTTGCTCAAGGTCACTGGCTAATAAGAAGTGGAGTCCATTTCAATGCCCTTGTTCTTCCCACTGTTTTATGCCACCATCTTGCCATGAAACTTATTTTAGGAAGCACAACTATATTCTTTGAATCTATAACTAAGATTGTTAGCAATGCTCTTTTTCTAGCTACCTAACACCTTAAACATTAGTCAGGGCGACTCTTGTTTTAGGTATGCAATCAAACCAAATACCCATGAAAAAAAGAATGTTAGCAAACTTTGAACAGTATAATTTTGATAACATGAAGAAAAAAACAATAAAGCAATGGTTGCTGTTGTGGTCAGTTGCCATCAAGTTGGCTCCCACTCATGGAGACCCACGTACGGCATAATAAAATATTGCCCTGTCCTGCACCATCTTCATGATCATGGGTTTGTTAGAATTCATTGTTGCAGCCACTGTGTAGTTTGAGTGCTTTCCAACCTAGGGAGTTCATCTTCCAGCACTATATTGGACAATATTCTGTTGTAATCCATAGGGTTTCCATTGGCTAATTTGTGGAAGTAGATTGCCTGGCTTTTCTTCCTAGTCTGTCTTAGTCTGAAAGCTCTACTAAAACCTGTCTACCATGGATGATGCTGCTGGTATTTGAAATAGCAGTGGCACAGCTTCCAGCATTACAGAAACATGCAAGCCACAATATGACAAACTGACAGATGCATGGTAGAAAGCAATGGTAATAAACATGTATTATTTTTGCTTGTGCAGCATCCTTTCCTCTAGTAAATCACTCTCTTTTCTGATTCCATGTGATTCTTGACATATTTTTAATCCATGTATCTGGCTTTCAAATGATGGCAGCTTTTCATGTTACAATGATGGGAATATAACCCAGGTTTGGGCCATCTTGATACCTTACATCCTGGGCCTCATTGATGCTTCCGGGGATTGAGTCGTGACCCAAGAAAGACCCATGAAAATCCTTTGCCAGGATTGGCATATTGATATTGGAAGAGGAAAATTCATTTTGGCTGAAATTACAAAGAGAGGACATAAATTTCTGTTGAAGGTGGTCATTTTTCTGAAACATAGAGAAAGTCTGCAATATGAATTAAAGAAAAAATGTACATAGAAGTCTCATCTTCCCACCCCCTCTACCTCCCTCTCTCTCAAGGCAGAGAGACAGAGTGAGTTCTGGCAGTACTGGGTTCTGAGACCTGGGTCCCTGCAACTTCAAATCTGTGAATAACATCAATAGTTATTGCTTCAAGTAGTGTGGGTTGAGTTTCTGCACCTGAGCGCGATTATTAGGAACATTTCAGGAAGCCATAGAGAGAAGAGTAATTTAAAGTTATATCCTGAGCTTGTGAAGAAAAATAAGGCCCAACCCACTGCCACCGAGTGGATTTCGACCCATAGGGGCCCAATAGGATGGAGTAGAACTGCCCCATTGGGTTTCCAAGGCTGTAATCTTTACGGAAGCAGACTGCCTCATCTTTATCCCATGTTGTGACTGGTGGGTTCGAACCGCCGACCTTTTTGGTTAGCAGCCGAGCATTTAATTACTGCAGCACCTGGACTCCTTAAATGAGGCCCAGAGGTCTAAATACATGCTTAGATTCATGGCAACAGAATTGTAATTTAAGTCAAGGCAGGGCTCATGATTCTTATTGTGATGTTATTTCTACCAAACTACACTGCTTCTGAACATTTCAGAAATCCACCACATTTGATGAGTTGATAGAAGCAGTTAAGGAGCACTTACCACATTCCAGGAGCCATGCTAGGTGCTGGCTGCAAACCAAAGATGATCCCTGCTCTCATAGAGTTTGCAGCCCAGTGGGGAAGACAAACCATTAAACTTTCACCAGTGCTGGCTGTGTCCCAGCTCTTACCAGAGCCCAGAATAGAATCTAACGCATAAAATGAGTGTAATACATATGTTCTAAATGCATAACTTTGTTCATTTATTTATTCTTGACTGAGGGCATGATGATATTGCAGAACATAATTTAACCAATATTTATTGAGAGTCTATTAAATACAAGGTGTTATGCTAGAAATTAAAATATAGTGCTGATAATACAGAACTTGATTCCTGCTCTCATGGAGATTACATTCTTGTCAGAAGGCAGAGATTAAGCTACCAATCACAATTATTTAATTATGCCAATTTACGTATGTTATAATAATCCTGTGAGGTATATACTGGCTCTAACCCAGTTTCCAACAATTAGAATGTCCCCCTTCACCACATAGATATAATAAGGCTTTTACAGGATCATTTTCTTCTCAGTCAGTACTCCTGTAGGAGTCCAACAAAACTTGCATGGCTTTTGATTTCTATCATTATACTGATACATACATGAGCATTGACAGTCCCTCCTTCTTACCCTTTAAGCAAGAATTTCTGAAACCTCCTGTCAGATGTCAATATTGCTGCCCATCGTGACCCTGACATGGGTCCAAACCAATCCTTTTCCCTTCTCGTGCCAGCTGTTAGGCTGCAGAAAAGGAGACACATAAAATTTATGGACTTCACACTCAGGTGGCACATTTCTATTAGGAAATTCAAGGCACTATGGATTTTTTTTTATTACCTTTAATTTAAAATAACCCTGAGATTTAGGTGAAAGTGGTCATTGGTTTGCTTATTAAATGGAGAAATCTGAGTACAAAGTACCTTACTTCATGGTACAGCTGTGTTTCTGGAAAATAGCACTTAAGCCAATGATGGCAAATTCAAAAAATGACAATGGGAATATAGCTTACAAGATGCAGAAATCCTGTAGTTAAAATGCTTACAAAACATATTATCTCTTAATTTATTTTTTATTAGAAATTCAGATTTTTGTATGTTAGTCTGTGAAATATGGTATGCCCACAAATGAGTCTTAGAAAAAATACAACCAGGATGCTCCTTAGAAGCAAGGATGGTGAGACTTGGGCTCACTTGCTTTGGACACGTTGTCAGGAAAGACCAATAACTAGAAAAGGGCATCAAATTTGGTAAAGTAGAAGGTTAGTGAAAATGAGGGAAACCCTCAATGAGAGGTATTGACACAGCAGCCTCAACAATGGACTTGAACATACCAATGGTCATGCAGATAGCACAGGGCTGGGCAACGTTTTGTTCTGTTATACGTAAGGTTGCCATGAGTCAGAGCTGCCTTGATGCCATCTGACAACAAGAAAAACTACAACATTTCTTGGACTAGAATTGTTAGTAGAACCTTCAGACTAGGGCTCTTTGTCCTGGCTTTTGTTGAAATGTCAGTGGCAAATAAACTTCCATCTTCCTATAAAAACGTAAACTCCTAAGGCTGCTCAACAAGAATTTTCAGAATCTGAGCATAACCTATACTTTCAATCTTCTTTTCTGCTACATCAATCTTTTTCTTTAGCCAATGAAGTATATTAATTGTTAGCTTCTGCATGCCCTGGATCAGCTGAGTGGCACGTAGTACTGAATGGTACTAGTTCAGTACTACCCTTTTCCTGCATCAGTAAGCAAGAAGTTTGGCAGTTTATAAGGAACTTGTTCTTCTGGAAGTTGTTAGGTGGTGCAGATGATTAAAAGCTCAACTTCTAGCCAAAAAATTGATGGTTTGAACCCACCCAGAGGCACCTCAGAGGACAGACCTAGCAATCTGCTTCCAAAAGGTCACAATCTTGAAAACCCTATGGGGCACAGTTCTTTTCTGACACACATAGGTTTGTCATGAGCTGGTATCAACTTAATGGCAATTGGTTTATTGGTTTTATTCTTCTGGAACAGGAATTACTCTACTCTGAGCTTAGAGTGCCTAGGGTGGGTCTCTGAGTGCCCACGTGTTCACATGCACCTACCTCCTTATGCCCCATGGGAATCTGCCCTACTGGCTCCTGTTGAACTCAGTCAACTCAGAAGCCTTCCTTTTCCAATGTTCTGTTCTCTCTGGACTTTGGATCTTGTTCTTTTGTAATATAGCATATGAAGCTGTCTGTGAGTTGACCTGATAATATTTTCAATTTCTTGCCTCAAAATTCATCCTCTACAAACACACCTTCTTATTTATACATTTTTCTTGTCTCTACAGTTTTGTTCATATGTTTATGTTGTGTCTCTACCTGGAATGTCTTGGCCAGTAAAACTTCCACATCTTTGAAGACCCAAGTCAGATGTCAGTTCCTCCAGAAACACTCCCAAGATCTTCCCCAGTCCGCAGTTTACAGGTTAGTTTAGGCACTTTTTCTTCCTTTATTCTCTCATAGGACAATGAATTCTAATATCCTTTTTGTATACATATTTATAATAAGATCCTACATCTATATGCCCACCCCTAGCAGCATGTGAACTTCCTGAGAATAAGGACAAAAGCATTCATCTTTGCATCTAAGATATTATTAGATTCTCAATAAATGCCCCTTGGATAATTAGATGTTCCCTGGCTCGCTGGCCACTAGCCTGGAAAACCTTTTCTGTAACCATGTCTCTTCTTCTGCCAGTAGCTACCTCATGGTCCAGTGTCCCCCATTATCTTGTTCTCACTCCCCCAAATCAAACAAGAAATAATGGTGCCAGCCTAGAGAAGATCCAACTTCACCATTCCCTTATGGATATCATAGGTGCATTGTCAGGACCTTTGGGGATTGTAGAAGTAAGTGAGAGACTCCTTTTTAAATTATCTCTGTGGTCTGGATCCATTTATTCCAGGACAACACTGTCCCCCTCATGGGCCCATTGTTGAGTGCCCAGCATACCTTGGAGCCATAGATACATACATCTTAAAACAAATAATTTCTGCCAATTGCTATACTTTTCCATCTCTGTACTGTCTTTCATATCGTATCTTGCCTGGAATGCTTTCCACTGACTTTTCTGCTAAATTAAATGGTAGTTAAATGAGGAGTTTGAATCCTACCCATTCAAGTCCGATGTCAAGTTCTATCTCCTTTGTGACGTTCCTCTGACCACCTAAATCCATCTTAATCAGCTCCTTTCCATTCTTCTTAGTTTTTAGACCCCCATGTTAGCCCTTTTTGTTTTTCCCTTGTGTTGCCAGTTTCTTTCTATATGCCTATATTGTCTCCTCAATTGGATTATAAGCTTCTCAATGGCAGGTGTTTTAACCTAGGGAGATATAAGTCCAGAGCATGTGGGAAGATCAGCAATACAAGCCCTGGGAATTAGGGAGTTGGACTGGCAGAACTACGTCAGAGATGGACTAGGGGAAGATGACCTATCTATAAAGGTAGGTCTCTCTGACGCATTAGAACTGGCCAGTGCTATGTCCCAGAGATATGAAGAGGTCAGAGGTTGTTCCTTACAATACTGGAATCAATGGAGTTCAATCTGCTGTATGGAGTGGGATAATATGTGGGCAATCTGGACAGCAGGCTTGGTATTGTGGTTGCAATTAAATAGCATTCTCATGATAGGAAGCCAGTCAGGCTATAGGAATAGAGAAGACTTTGGAAAAAGCTTTTTAGGATCGGAATAAAGGCTCCTATATCAATAGGAGGAGCCCTTGTGGCACAGAAGTTAAGAGCTCGGCTACTAACCAAAAGGTTGGCAGTTCATATATACCAGCTGCTCTGTGGGAGAAGCATGTGGCAGTCTGCTTCTGTAAAGATTTCCAGCCTTGGAAACCCTATGCAGGCAGTTCTGCTCAGTCCTATAGGCCGCTATGAGTAAGAATTGATTCAACAGCAATGAGTTTGATTTTTTTTTAATATCAGTAGGAGCCAACCTAGTTAAGATACACAGTGTGGATACTCAACTATTATTAGAGGAAATTTTGATGTCAACAGACCATAATTAATTGTTACTGTTAATATATTTTAAAGCAAAATTTACCCTAGTTGAGCTGATGTACAGAGTCCCTAGGTGGTGAAATAATTAATGTGCTTGGCTGTTAATCAAAAGTTTGAAAGTTCAAGTACACCCAGAGGCACCTCAGAAGAAAGGCCTGGCAATATACTTCTGACAAGTCATCCATTGAAAATGTTATGAGGCACAGTTCTACTCTGACACACGTAAGGTTGCAATGAGTCAGAGTTAATGGCGGCAAATGACTGGTTGGTTACATTATAGGATGTGGGGTATTTGGGGTAGTATGTTGAAGCAGAGCCCAAACAGCATAATGAAGGTGTGCAAACGGTGGGAGAGGAGAGACAAAAAGAGATAAAAGGGAAGAGAAGAGGCAGGAAAGGAAAGTGAAGAGAAGGTAGAGAGGTTAGCAATGAGAGAAGAGAATGGAGAAAGAGTTGAAGAGGAGAGAAGAGAGAAACAGAAGTAAAAGAAAGAAAGAAGGTGGAGGATAAAAGATGAGAAAGGAAAAAGAAAAGGGGGAAGTAAATCTGAAGGCTCATACCTGCATACCACCTCTGTGAACAGTTGTAACCCAGTAGAGATGCCAAGGGAGTAGGTTGCGTTATGTTAGGAACCCCTTAAAATTACTATCAGCTTCCACCTCTTAGACACATACTTTGACAGGGACTACTGCCATTTTTCTCATATTTTGTAGTGACAGTATGAATGAAAGCATTTCAAGAAAATGTGACTATTGAAAAAATTGCTTTATACATGCATTACATATTATATATACTCATTGTATTTAGCATGTATGTATTATATGCAGCACTCATCTGTCAATCTGTCATACTGTGGTGGCTTGTGTGTTGCTGTGCAACATCGACATTTCAAATACCAGCAGGGTTACCCATGGTAGACAGGTTTCAGTGGAGCCTCCAGACTAAGATAGACTAGGAAGAAGGAACTGGTGGTCTACTTCTTGAAAAAATTAGCCAGTGAAAACCTTATGAATAGCAGCAGAACATTGTCTGATATAGTGCTAGAAGACGAGCGCCTCAGGTTGGAAGGCACGCAAAGACTACTGGGGAAGAACTGCCTTCTCAAAGTAGAGTTGACCTTAATGACTTGGATGGAGTCAAGCTTTTGAGACCTTCATTTGCTGATGTGGTATGATTCAAAATGAGAAGAAACAGCTGCAAACATCCATTAATAATCAGAATGTGGAATGTATGAAGTACGAATCTAGGAAAACTGGAAATCGTCAAAATTGAAATAGAACGCATGAACATCAATACTCTAGGCATTAATGAACAGAAATGGACTGGCATTGGCCATTTTGAATCAGATATTCATATGGTTAACTATGCTAGGAATAACAAATTGAAAAGGAATGACGTTGCCTTCATTGTCAAAAAGAACATCTCAAGATCTATCCTGAAGTACAACGCTATCAGTGATAGGATAATATCCATACACCTACAAGGAAGACCAGTTAATATGACTATTATTCAAATTTATACACCAACCATTAATGCCAAGAATGAAGAAATTGAAGATTTTTACCAACTTTTGCAGTCTGAAATTGATCAAACATGCAATAAAGATGCATTGATAATTACCGGTGATTGGAATGCGAAAGTTGGAAACAAAGATGAAAGATCAGTAGTTGGAAAATATGGTCTTGGTGATAGAAATGACACTGGAGATCACATGATAGAATTTTTCAAGACAAACAACTTCTTCATGGCAAATACCTTTCTTTTAAACATAAATGACTACTTTACACGTGGACCTAACCAGATGGAATACACAGGAACCAAAGCGACTATATCTGTGGAAAGAGATGATGGAGAAGCTCAATATTATCAGTAAGAACAAGGCCCATCAATTGCTCATATGCAAGTTCAAGTTGAAGCTGAAGAACATTAGAGCAAGTCCACGAAAGCCAGAGTACAACCTTGAGTATATCCCACCTGAATTTAGGGACCATCTCAAGAATAGATTTGATGCATTGAACACTAATGACCAAAGACCAGATGAGTTGTGAGATGACATCAAGGACATCATGCATGAAGAAAGCAAGGGGGCATTAAAAAGACAGGAAAGAAAGTAAAGACCAAAATGGATGTGAGAAGAGACTCTGAAACTTGCTATTGAATGTAGAGTAGCTAAAGCAAACAGAAGAAATGATGACATAAAGAGCTGAACAGAAGATTCCAAAGAGTAGCTCTAGAAGACAAAGTAAAGTATTATAATGAAATGTGCAAAGACTTGGAGTTAGAAAACCAAAAGGTTCTTGGCATTTCTCAGGCTGAAAGAACTGAAGAAAAAATTCAAACATCGAGTTGCAATACTGAAGGATTCTATGGGCAAGATATTGAGCAACGCTTAGGAAGCATCAAAGGAAGATGGAAGGAATACACAGCGTCATTGTACCAAAAAGAATTGGTTGACATTCAACCATTTCAGGAGGTAGCATATGATCATGAACTGATGGCATTGACAGAAGAAGTCCAAGCTGTACTGAAAGCATTGGCAAAAAAACAAGGCTCCAGGAATTGATGGAATACCAACTGAGATGCTTCAACAAATGGATGCAACCCTGGAAGCACTCGTTCGTCTATGTCAAGAAAT
The DNA here is from genome assembly GCF_000243295.1 of Trichechus manatus latirostris. Lineage (NCBI taxonomy): Eukaryota > Metazoa > Chordata > Mammalia > Sirenia > Trichechidae > Trichechus > Trichechus manatus. The sequence continues at coordinate 1,166,545 of NW_004444007.1, forward strand.
TTGGAGGGCAGCTGCCTGGCCAACCAGTGGGAAGAGATACATACTTGTGCCCATTCTAAAGAAAGGTGAGCCAACAGGATATGGAAATTGTTGAACAATATCATTAATATCACAAGTGAGTAATGTATTGTGGAAGATAATTCAAAAACAGTTGCAGCAGTACATTGACAGGGAACTGCCAGGAATTCAAGCCAGATTCAGAAGAGGCTGTGGAACTAGCCACGTCATTGCTGAAGTCAGCTCGATCCTGGCTGAAAGCAGAGAATACCAGAAAGAGGTTTACTTGTGTTTTACTGACTATGCAAAGACATTTGACTGTTGGATCATAGAAAATTATGGATAACATTTCAAAGAATGGAAATTCCAAAACACTTATTTGTGCTCATGTGGAACCTGTACATAGACCAAGAGGCAGTTGTTCTAGCAGATACTGAGTGATTTACAATCAGCAAAGGTGTGCATCAGGGTTGTATCCTTTAGCCACACGTATTCAATCTGTATGCTGAGCAAATAATCCGAGAAGCTGGACTATATGATGAAGAAGGGGGCAACAGGATTGGAGGAAGACTCA
>NW_004444007.1:1167215-1184753 GCF_000243295.1 Trichechus manatus latirostris
TATGGATTACACCTCAACATAAAGAAAACAAAAATCCTCACAACTGGACCACTAAGCAACATCATGATAAACGGAGAAAAGACTTAAGTTGTCAAGGATGCAACAATTGTGAGGATGACACAGGACCAGCCTGTTTCATTCTGTTGTACGTAGGGTCACTATGAATCAGAACTGACTCAACAGCACCTGACAACAACAACAGCATATATATATATATGCATTATTCAGTAAACATAAATGCAGTGACTTCTATGCAAATCCAGTTTCAAAACTGATTTTCTAACCAGCTTGCTGTACAAATGGCTTCTATCTCAACTAGATTGCTACCTTTAAGCCCAAATTCCAATGTTGAATTCTGGAGCTTGCCCAGTTCCAGTCACAACTAACTTTATAGATTTGAGGCTGCTGATACGTTTTCTGGCCTCTTCAGAATTGACTCATTATTGGGCAGTGATAACAGGGTAAGTGAAGATGGTCATGCTCTAGTTTTAATATCCGTGTATAAATAGCGTCACGCATCATGCATTTCCAGGAATGTGTGGCTAATTGCCTCCGTGAACAACTGCCTCCTTTGCCATGAGAACTATCCAGCTACCATTACTGAACATTTGACCAAAGATTCTGTAGAAGAATCCTGAACAAAAAGGGGAAAGTGAAGAACAGAATTTCAACTTCTTGTGGACTCTAGACTTTCTGGAGCCATAGTGGCTGGATGAACCCCTGAAACTATTGCCCTGAGAAAATTTCATCTTTAAACCTTAAATCAAAAAATATCCCCTGAAGTCTTCTTTAATAGTTTATCTTAGTTAGTAAAGAGTGTCTGACGCGAGTGTTGTGCTCTTTTAAGAGCTATCTATGTGGGATCAAATTGAAAACAGAAACTAGAAAGATTAGATTGGAAACTTAGAGGAAAGTGAGCTTACCTTAATGGAGGAGGAACAATTCAGAAAAGGAGGGTGAGAATGGTTGCCCAGTTTGAAGAATGTAATCAGTGCCACTGAACTGTACACGTACAAATTGTTGAGTTAGTGAGTGTTCTGCTGTGTATATTCTTAACAACAAAAAAACCCAAATAATTAAAAAAAAGCGTCATACATTTCCAGCACACAATATATTAGATTAGATAATGAATAGATTAAAGAAAATAAAACAATTCTTGCATTTAGTGAAGCTGCTGTAAAGATTTAGTGAGCTAATATACAACAAGCCCTTAGAACAATGCCTAGCACAAAACACTATCTAATACGATCTATTATTAGTTTTGGAGCCCTGGTAGTGCAGTGGTTAAGAGCTCGGCAGCTAACCCAAAGGTTGGCAGTTCAAATCCACCAGCCGCTCCTTGGAAAGCCTATGGGGCAATTCTACTCTCCCTATAGAGGTGCTATGAGTCAGAATCGACTCAGTGGCAATGGGTTTATTATTACTTTTGTAGTCCCTAGGTGGCACAAATGGTTAAGTGTTCACCTACTAAACAAACATTTGGCAATTCAAATCCACTCTGAGGTACCTCGAAAGAAGGGCCTGGTGATCTACTTCTGAAAGGTCACAGCCATTAAAAACCTTATGGAGCAGTTCTACTCTGAAACACATAGGGGATTGCCATGGGTCAGAATCAACTTGTTAACAATTGGGTTTTTGTTATTGTTTATTATTACCTTTATTATTATTATTTGTGTAGTGCTTACACTTTAACATGCAATGCCTGATCTGATCACATAAACACTTGTAAGGCAGACAGAGCAGCTGTTACCATTCCGCTATACTAATGAAGAAACTGAGTTTTGCATAAGGTTATGCAATAAGTAAGGAATCCAGGTAGGACCACAATCCAAGATGTTCTGCAGTCACCTAGTTCAGTGTTTTCTCTACTGTGAGCTATAACCAACCAGGTCAGCAAAATAAAAATGGCTATTTCTATATTATTTCTAAAGCACCACAAAGTAATATATGATATGTCCTGACAACCTCTCCAGTAAACTGTTTCATAGCTGTATATTGCTTGGTATACTTTTTAAAATTTTAGCTACAGCCTGAGTTTATTTTTCTGTCCTCCTCCTCCATTACCTTTCAAAACTGGGAAAGTAATACTTAAAATCTGAAGGCTAAAGGACCACTGGGAGCAAGGGTTCAAAATAAAACTGGCTTCAGAAATGCTTCTAGTTTTATTAGTGTGCGTAAAACTGACATTTGGTGGTGACTGTGTGCGGTTTTAAAGCTATCTTTTGTTGAATGCAAAGACAAGGGCAGTAAATCCAGGGCTGGAACCAGGACAGCCAATTTCTGACTTGCACTGTGACTCCTGGCAAGTAATTCAATATCCATGGTTTGTTATCTCTCAAATACACACTGGGCAAACACCAGGCCAGGCATGGTATAGGGCATTATGAATACCAGCAGTCATAAAATACGTTGATAACAATTTGTCCAAGGGCAATTTTTCAATATACATATCAGAATACTTTTTTGATTTAAAGGTTCACAGTTTAGAGCCCCTCAGGGGGATGCCATCAAAGACATTGATGTTGGGTGTTGGATACAAACTCTTACGCTTGAGCTGCTTTGAGTCTAGGTGACTTTACTAGCGGACATACTATTAGCATAGTTTCTACCTCTGGTAGATGACTGTCTGTTCTCCTCCATATGGCCTGCAAAGGGTTGCTGATGAAAATCTTGAGAAATTACTTTGGATTCAACTCAGAAAAACTTTTCCTCCAAAGGGCCTAAAGCTAAGTACTGGTGGTGCCTCGTTCATCTTCTGGAGGCTGTGACGAGGTCTTTACAGAGTAGTTTCTGGCATATTCTAAACGTGTGGAACCTGAAGGAATAAAGGAATGTAAATCTAAAGAGATGTGTCTTTTCTCATACTCATGTTCTTTTTCATCAATTTGGCCATGATGCTTATTAACCTTAAGTAAGGCTTTTATATAATTCCATTGAGAAGCAGAATAGTCTCTGGGCCATCCATAATTTTATAGAATCTCAGAATAATCGTTTTGAGATGAAATTTACTCAGCAGCGAGTTCATTTTTCAAATTTATAGTGCTCTTCTCTATTGATATTCACACCTGAGGTGATCTCATCTAGTATCATGGCTTTAAATACCATCTATGTGCCTACACCCTCATATTTATGTCTCTGACCCAGAGCTCTCTCCTGAACTCCAGACTTACATATGTCCCATTTCTTACTTCACACTTCCATACGGATGTCTAAAAGCATCTCAAACCTAACTAATGCGTCCAAAGAGGAATTTCTGATTTTCTCCATCCAGCCTGGTCTTTTCAGTCTTCTCTAACTCTGTAAATGACAACTTCACTCTTTAGTTACTTAGTTCAATGACCTTGGGGGTTATTCTTTATTTCTTCTTATCTCACAATGCATATTCAGCTCCTCAGCAATTCCTATCAGATTCACTTTTCCAAATGTATCCTGAATCTGCTCACCTTGTGCCTGGTCCAAGCCATGATCATTTTTCACCTGAATTGTTGTAATGATCTTCTAACTGGTCTCCAAGTCCATTGTAGTCTGAGAATTTACTATGTGATTCTTTTAAAATGTAAATCAGATTTTGTCACTCCTTGGCTTAAACCTCTTTAAATCTTCCCATCACATGGATGGTAAAATACAAAGCCATCAAAATGACCTATGGATTCTATAATGTCTACAACCTTCCTCATCTCTTTGCCCTCTTTTCCTAAGTCTTTCTCTTCGTCACTCTGCTCCAGGGACTGGCCTTCTTGCTCTTCCTCTAACATGCCAGATATGCTCTAGTCTTAGGGCATCTGCACTTACTGTGCCCTTTGCCTGGAATGTTCTTTCACCAAATCATCTCAAAGTGGTCTTCTATACTTGCCTCCCTAGTTCCAGATTCTTCCTCCTCTCATTGATACCGTTGGACTATGGATGGTAACAAACAACGTGGAATAATGCACTATCACTTGTGGTTATCCCTGTGTCCCATCTTGGTAAATTGTGCCTTCGTAAAGAAATCTTCCTTGGCTTATCCTAATTTGAATGTACCATCTCTTTCTCGCTGTGACTCTGAGTATTACAATAATTAGTACTAATTGATACTAGAAGTGGTCATAGAAAGTAAGTTTTCCAAATGGGATTCTAGGATTGAGTTTTGGAGAAGTGGTACATAGGTAATCCATGAACAGAGAGGAATTACTGTTACCAAGATTATCAGTGATGCTAGTATAGAAAGATGTGCAAATGGAGGTCATAGCACTGGCAGATCACTATGGCAATGAAGAGATTATAAAGACTGTAGAGTAAACTGGCTTCTTTATCTCAAGAGTTTATTTAGGGAAGGAAGAAATTCACAGATATAAACTTATTTATAACACATGGGGTGACCTAGAAGGTTTCTATGGCAGCTTTGAAGGAATTCCTTATCTCCTGTTGTTGTAGGACATATGTGGCTGAGGTATAAGCCCAGGATTAGATTGTAAGAGATATAGGACTGCAGTCAATTAAATGTTCATCTGTCAGATTTCTCACCTAAGGAAACTGGTAGGGAAGGAGTTCTATCTGAAGGCAGAGAAAGGGACATTTGAGAAGACATAGACAAAGATGAAAATTTGACCCTCTAAACTCTCTTGAAATTCTCTTGTCTGGGGTTTCAGTCCCTCCCACGCTCCCTCAAATATAATTCTCTTCTCCATAAAAACTTTTCAATAATTGACCCTGAGACAGTTACCTCTAACCTGGTGCTAGTTTTCCTTGGGATCTACCCTCACCAACTCTCATTGTTTTCAGACCTAAAATGAGAATTATGTCCCAACATAGCCCAGTTTTAAAAGTTTAAGACCTACTTTGGTGAGGAAAGAGTATATGTAACAAGACAGAAGACATTACCAATATATCAGCAGGTGACTGTGGAGAATTTGTGGGAATTTTAAAGGTTTTAGAGCAAGAGGGGGAAATACAAAAATTGATCAGGACCCATTGATGTGAGTTCACTCACCTGACATATATCATCTCCAGGACTTGGGAAAGGAACTAAAGTCTCCTAGTTGATTAATTGAATTCTAGATTCATACGTGGAACTTCTCTCGCATATTGTAGAGGAAAGAGTTTTAAGGTTTAAGAATATAGGAATAAATATAAGCAACTGCTCAGCCACTCCCTAATCATACCCTATAGTAGGACCTGAAGGACCCACTTTTATCAAAGCCTTAGGAAATACATTGGTATGAGGGTCACCAGGATCTGTGTATCCGTGAAAAGCTCTATAATGGCTCCTTTTTTGGCCAGAGATGATGGAGGGGATGATGAGGGCTTCATTGATATTAATGTGATGAGTAGGATCTCAGAGTTGTAAAGGCTATTTAGAAGCAATTCCTTGTCAGAGGAGAGGTGGGTGCAATTACTATAGCAATCCATAGGATTGGAATGGTAATCATAGACTTTTGATCTGCAAGAAGCTATGGCAATGCTTAATTGAACATGGAGTCTCTAGAAATAAAATAGATGGGCAGTCTACTAATGGGCTGTTTGACATATAGAGGCAGGGATATTTTAGGTCCACTGTGCAGGAACCTAACTCATGTCTTTCAAGTGGGACTCACACCTATCATCCAGTTTCTAAATCTACATTTTTTCAAATACCTGGAGCCTCTTGACTGAAGAGAAGGTCAGGTCCCTCTGAGGAAAGACACTGTAATATGGAACTATCAATCCTATAAGTCTTCCCCTGAAACTTCCTGAGGGAGATCTGAATCCATTTACTACAATAACTGTGCATGGAGGGAAAGTAAATGTCCAGACCTTCTGAGGCTAATTAGACGTTATCTATGAATTGAAGCCAACCCCTAGATACACAAAATAGTTCTGTGTCCCAATGAGAAGAGACTTATAGAAGCCAGGTACTAGATGGACTCTTGGTACAAATCTGTCTAATAGTAGCTCTAGGAGACTGGGGATAAATAGTAAAATTAATTCCCTAGCCATAAAGTTTAGGAAAATTAATATATTTAATAAGTGGCAAAATCTCCACATTGGTTTCCTGACCTATAAAGTGGAGTTGTTATGACAGAAAATGTCAGGTGGAAATCTTTGGAACTACCTCCAACCCTCCTCCCCCTGCTCCCAGCAAGATGATTAGTTAAAAGCCAATGTTACTTTCCTGGGGGTATTGCAGAGATTAGTGTCACTATCAAAATTTAATAAATGAAGTGGTGGTTATGCTCACCATATATTATTTAACATGCCTGATTGGCTAGTGCAAAAGCCAGATGTGTCGTGGAAAATAACAGTAAATTATAGGAAACTTAATCATGTGGTGATTATATTTGCAGCTGTGGTTTCATTTTATTTCAGTCAGTGAAGAAAATTAGAAGCAGTTTGCATTTACATGGTGGGACTACAGTATACCTTTACAATTTTGCCCCAGGGCTATGTCAAGTCTCCTATTCTGTGTTATAATCTAGAGGGACCTTGATGTCTTGTTATTTCACAGAACATCTCATTCATCTACTACATCATAATAACATTATGTTACCTGCGTCTTGTAAGCAGGAAGAAACGAGCACTAGAGATGTCTTAATAAGACATATAAACAAACCCATTGTCATAGAGTCGATTACGACTCATGGCAACCCCCTGTGTTATAGAGTAGAACTGCTCCATAGGGTTTTTTTGCCTGTTATATTTATGGATGCAGATCATCAGGGGTTTCTTTTCGTGATGCTGCTGGATTGGTTCCTTTTTGAAGCAAGACATAAGTTGCTGCACCTTTCACACCACCCACGACTTAGACAAAGTTGTACACCTAGCTCTATTAGGATTTTGCGGGCAGTGTATATATTTAGGAATGACCCTTTCACCTATTTGTCAGTAATCCATAAGGTTAAAAGTTCTGAGTGAGACCTGCAGAAAGAATGAGCAGTGTAGCAGGTCTGGGTTGCAGTGCAGGTTGCTCTGCAATCTGGGCCTCATAATATAGGCACTTACCAATAAAGGAAGTACTTATGGCACGCAGAGATGTTCTTTGAGCCTGTGGAAAAGCCAACAGGAAAATCAACAGCACAAACACCCCAAGTTCTGGAATAAAGCCGTGCTTTCTCTTACTGACACCTAATTTCCACTTCAAAAACAGCTCCTGGCTTGCTACTATACCCTGGTAGACAATAAACACTTGATCATAGGATGTTCTCATACACACGGCATTATCTGATAGAGAGAATTAAAGTTGGACATAAACAGCAATATTATACTATAAATTTGAAGTAGTATATACAAATCCAGGCCTGAGTTGACTCATAAACTGCAGAAGCAGGTGACTCAGACTCCTAAAACACCAGCTTCTACTGCTTTGACAACTCTTCCTCATCTGCAGCTATGGCTTCATGGGAGTTCATGATGACCAGGTAATTGTGAAGAAAAAAGCATGGGTCTGATTCGTGAATAGATTTTCATGCCTTGCTAGCATCAGCTGAAGAAGGACAGACACTGTACAACTATCACACTTAATGGTGACCTTCAAAGACAGGTCATAATATGATGTAATTGATACCACTCCATGATGATACAAAAGCCGGTGAGGCTTCATAAGTCTTCTGAGATGAGAGTATGCATTTTCCAAGAGAAAAGATAAAAGTGAATAATGAGAGGCAAAGCATGTAGATTGTGATGAATATTATTTATTTGAACCTATGTATCGACTTTCACCCTTGTAAACCTTGATCTCTGCTCTGGGAGACTGATTTGTGTGGACTATATCACCAGTATCTTTGGTCTCCAACTTTCAGCTGAGTACGGCCAGTAAGGAGCCCAGACAGGAGATCAAAATGAAAGAAGAGAATGAGATCAGTGTGTTTATTTCCCTGACTCTTTTCCTGTTTGTGCGCTTGAAACTAGCTCTGTCCCTTGAGTTAACATCACTGTTTCTTTCAAGGTAACTTCTTATACACGAGTCTTTCCTTTTGTGTTCCGATAACTGTCTTTCCCCTGTCCTTTGATGCCTAAGAATGATTATAGCACCATTGTAACCAACCCTGAGTTAATGTTCTACCCCTTGTGGCTCCTATACACCCTGCTTACACCTTTGTAAATAGAATCTTCATAAAAACAAAAGTCCTACTTAAATTATCCAATTTGACAGTGCCATCTGTTTCCTATTGGGAAATACACCTCACACAGTCATCTTTCCTCTCAACTACACAGTTTATTATTTTGAACTCTTTCCACTGCAAGCGACAAAAATGTTCTACCTAACCTTGCTTATGTTAAAAAGAAGGAAAGAAATGTTGGCTTGCATCACTAGAAAGTCCAAGAGATGGTTCTGTTTTCAGGCATGGTTGAAACCAACAGCTCACATGACATTGGCAGGCTCTCTCCTTCTTTTGGCTCTACTTTTCTCTCCCTTCCTTTTCAGGCAAATCTTTCCCACAGAGTGACAAATATGGACACTGGCAGCTTCTGGCTTACAGTGGCTTTCCAGATTTCAATCCTAGAAAAAAAGCACATGAGAGATACTTCAAGTGTCCTTACACACACTGGATGTGATTCCAATGGTGAAATGCTGTGTGTAGCTGAGGTTGCTTCCCTGGCTGTCACGTTGGCAGCCATGTGGAGTAAGTTAACAAACCCACTGCAGTTTGGCTGAGTGGTGGCTGTGAATAGAAAAGAACATTGCCTGGCTCTGAGGAGTACTGTCTCCCAGTCCTCAATTGGAGCTCTTACTCTTTGAAGTCTACAGATATGAAAACAAGGAAGAATGCTGATAATAGAGGGCATGAGGCAAACCAGGGACCAGCTTCTGTTTTAACTGGAACACCCCTCTTGCTAGAATACTGTGTCAATTGTCCGCCTTAGAATAAAAGCTGATTTAGCAAGTCCATCTGGAAAGTCCTCTCAGCCTCAATCTAATTGCCAAGCCCAATAATATGGTGAAGAGGGATCCTCTGGGGTTAACAGTGAAGGAGATCCATTCAAAGGACTTCATAAAAGGCAAGCAAGTCCTTTGCCAATCTTGCATTTCTTCTGTGGTAAACCATTCTTTAAATACGACTTGCAGTAGTTGGTGTGAACCTTTGGGATGAAGAGGAACATAAGGGAGCCAGCTTGTCTAGGATGGAGGGTGTAGGTTGGGTTATAACAGTAGAGGGAACAGACAGGTAGTGTGGGGTAAGCTCCTGAAAGGAACAGCCCACTTTATGTAATTAGTAGAGCCATGGGAACCCTCAGGGACTTCATACTAAAGTACAATCTGAAAGTGGAAGGCATGGAAAATAGCTTTGGCCATGGTGTTAGGAGACTGGCAGGAAGGAGATTATAGCTGTCTAGGAAAGGCGTGTCTAGGGTCTAGACAAGGGAATTAACAGTTTACTGGAGAGAAAGTAAGACAAAGAAGTAAAGGAATTGCTTTATGCCAAAAACAGGATAAAGTGTGCTAAGAAATAGTAGACAGAATTCGTCTGTCTCTTAAATTCTTGCTTGCTTACATCAAACACGGAATCAAAGCACTACAGAAATACACATTGCATCTTTCACAGGACATATAACATTTTGTGACTGGAGCTTTTGGCATGTTTTACTCAACAGATGTTTGTTAACTTCTGTATTTATTACTATGTATGTAGCACTTAAGGAGCCCTGGTGGTGCAGTGGTTTAGCGCTCAGCTGCTAGTGAAAAGGTCGGCAGTTGGAACCCTCCAGCCACTCCATGGGAGAAAGATGTGGCAGCCTTACAGAAGCCTTGGAAACCCTATGGGGCAGTTCTACTCTCTCCTATAGGGTCGCTGTGAGTATAAATAGACTCGACAGCACCCAACAGCAACAACATTTAGCATTTACTATGAAAGGTGGTGTAATATAATGAAAACACAGTGTTAGGCAGGACTGATTTTGTATACCAACTCTGTTACTTACTAGCTTTGTGTTTTTGGTCAAATAACTGAACTTCATGCGTAAATGGTAGAAAGCATTGCCTACCTTATGGGATTGCTGAAGAGATTGAATTAGATAATGCATACAAAATAGCTGGCACAATAATCACTCACCAAGCGGTCATTAATATCATTATCTGTTCCTTAATTACAAAGGGTCTGTTAAAATCAGAATGACAACATGCTAATAGTTAGTTTACATGAATATTGATACTTACTCCCACTTCTCGCTACTTCACTTTAAATCGCTTGGACAAACTAAACACACTAAGGCACCATTTAATACTTTTTAGCCTAGTTGGGCAAGGGGTTTGTGGCTTTTCCATGGTCTGGTTTTAGTCCACATGTTTGGGGCCAGAAGACTGAATGCTTCTGGTAAATGCTTGGTCACCCTGGCTCACAGAACATACCAGGGGAAATGTAGACCACTTCTGCTGAGACTAGGAAACCTAGCTGCAGTGTGAATTTCTCATCTCCATCATGGGCTTGTTCCTATACATTTCAATAGCTCAATATCATCATTGTGTATTTTAATGTCAGTATAGCTTGAGCTCCACTTCCCCTTATTTTGCCACAAGTTAAAGCTACTGGTATGAAGCCAGTTATTATTATTATTATTCTTACCTTAGCAGATGACAGACACACATTTCAGTGGCATATTTGTTCTCTCTTTCAATGGGGAGGAGTCAGCTGAGTGTGCTTGTAGCCATTAGGTCCACAAGTGTGCTAGCAGAGGAAAATGTATGAATTAAGGGAAAGTGTCTTTTTTTTACTTTTCTGCATGTTAATTAAAAAATGATTAAAGCAAAGAATTTTTCCCTTTTGTTTTTTCCGTGACTCTGGATTGTTCCTCAGTTTGAAATTTGACATATTGAAATAATATTTCAAAAGCTGGAACTTAGAACTGAATATAAGGAAACACTTATCTTGCTTATTTTTTAATCAGGGAGAGTATATAGAGTCTGATGGTATTGAATATAATCATTTTGGAAATTTCTGGTGGCTTTCTACTAGTTCCAATTCAGAACAAAGTGCCCTGTTTTCCATTTTCTTCTCAGTTCTCTTGTATTGATAATTTCTCCTTTCTAATTTTCATGACTATGTAAATGAGAAATCTTGAATTGTGCATCAAAACAACAACAAAAAGGAACATAGGTGTGCAAAGCAGAAGTACCTCATTAAAGTTATTTTTTTTAAGTTGTTTAAAAACAACAAGAATGGCTTTATTAAATGCAAACCTTTTCTGGTTTTAGTTAGCAAGTATATTTCTTCATTTAAAACCTCCATGACAGACATTTTCACTTTGCAAAGACCAGAGACATGCTTAGGGTAACCATGGTTACTTGTGTTTACTGTGAGGGAATGTTGGAGTGTGGAAAATGAGATGGGGAGTCCGATATCCACAACACTAACGCATCATTAAGGAAGTCAGAGTAGTTCTGATGACCCAGTTGTTTGTGAAACTTTCACGAACCGGCTCCTGGAAATGTCCCACCACTACGGTGTCTCAGATACTCTATCTGTTTCTATTGCTTCTACTTCTTCTGACATTAAGGACTGACTAACTCTGAGAAAAGTTTCAGAGTGAGTTTAAACCTCTGGAGGGAAGGGTATAAAGAGAGAGAGAGAGAGACAGCTACAAAGATGGAGATTGCGTGTCAAAAGCTGAGAGAGGAAATTTGTTTAGACGCCCTTTGTGAAAAACTTTCTTGCATCAAAATAGCTCATAGACTACTGGTTAGCCTGTGGGCCAAGTGTCTTTCTTTGATCCTGTAGCCAGAAGAGCAGGGATATATACATAAAACGTGAAGCTGTATGTCTGAGGGGCCATCTGGTACAAATTTTGATGTCTTCTGTCTATTATCTCTGTATTTAGTAAGGGTTATGATCATGGCAAGTATTCAAAGCAAGATAAACTCCTCTACAGTCTACATCATAACTCAGAATACAGAATCTAGAAACTTCCAAGGGCTTTGAACACATACCCACAACACACACACACACACACACAGACACACACACACAGTCATACCTATAGCGTTAGCACAGGGTAGTAGTAAAGTGTGCAAACTTAGTAACCAGGCTTGAACCCTGTCTCTAGCATTCGCCCTGTGTTACCTTGGGAAACTTATGTAGCCTCTCTGGGCTTCAGTTGTATTATATGTAAAGGGAGATTATAATACTATTTATGTTATAGGGTTGTTGTGAGGATTAAAGGTGTTAGAACAGCAGTCAGAACAATGCCTGGAACATATTACATGCCCAAGGAATGGTAGCTATTCCTACTATTTGAGTAGGCATAAAATGTGATACTTGATTCTAAATGAATTGAGTACATCAAAGATCAGGGACTTTGTCAAGTGCACCTTCATTTAGAGTATGAAGTAAGGAATTCTTAAAAAAGTCCTAGTATCCTACATGTGAAAGAACAATAGCCCTTGGCTTTGGGGACTTAATGGTTGCTTTCTTTAGGTCAGAAACATCCACATATAAACCCATGAATTTGTATTTTGTTAAGTTAGTATATTCTGCTTGTTGTAATTATTTTCAATTTTTACATTCATTTGAAAAAACATGTATACATTTGGATATTTTCATTCCTCAGCACAAGCCATGAGTTTTTTGCTAATTTTCTTCTATCAGTTAGACATAAATCAGTTTATTGTAGGGCGATTTAGTGAGCTTTTAAAACAGGGCTGGGCATATCCAATTTTGCAAAGCAGACTAGGCTAGGCAATGAATAATATTTGCATAATGACCACTGTATGGCTAAACTTCAAGCGTTTTCCGTTGCATAACAACGACATTCCAATTACTATGCTGCTCAGAATACAGCAGTAAACTAACCTGTCAGATGTCCCAGTTTAATATAACATACTGTGCTCTTTTTTCCCTGAATATACCTGATGAGGCTTCTGTTTATTCTTTTTTTTTTTTTTAATGTCACAATTCATGTAGGGCATCTCAAATGATATTATGTGTGTAAGGCTGTTTTTTACGAGTCTTGCTTAAAACAAGAGAATCTATTTTCCTGCTTTGTTTTTACTCCAATTACAATTATTTTCTCAATCTGTATTCATACTGATTCCATTTGTTTCTAAAAGCCTAGTAAATATGCATGTACAAACAGTAACCAACAGTAATTTGTATAAATGTATACTATGGTTTTAAAATAAGTGTCATGTGATTTCAAAATTTTCTTTTTAATTTGCTATATTGTGAATATAGGGATTGCCCTGTTACAATGTCATGTTTTCCAATGGAGCATGGAAAAATCCACAAATTTTTCCATGAAAATTGTGAGATTATGACCCTTCGTTTAGCATGTGATTAATTACTTAAGATCTATTGTTTTAAGCTTGCTTTTAAACTTTATTAAAGTGAGTCCCTAACAGCCTTTTAGCTTGAGTTAATTCAGCCCTGCTGCTATTGTGATGCATTTTTAATGAATTTACCCGATGTCTCCTACATTGTCAGGTCTCTCCAGTGTGGCTGATGGAAATAAGAATGTTTCCCAGCCAGGTCTGAAGTCTGGGAACTTCTTAGCCTATTGATTTGTTGTGTTTCTTTCTCTTGTCTCGGTTACCTCTAACCAATGGACAAATCAGTACTCAGCCAAAGACTTAGAGGTGCCCATCTGTATACCCCTGGACTTCTCTGTGTAGCAACGTCATCTTTGGTGTTCAGCCCCACACAATTCTAGCTGTTTCAGCTTCTCTGATCTGCAATCTCTGCCTTCTCAACTTAACCAGACTGATGGTCCCCATGGGATCCCAGTGGTTAAAGGTTTGCTTGGCTACTAACTGAAAGGTCAGCGGTGTGAACCTACTAACCTCTCTGCAGGAGAAAAAACCTGGACAGCCTAGGAAACCCTATGGGGCAGCTCTATTCTGTCACATAGGATTGCTATGAGTCAGAAATGACTCAATGCACACAACAACAACATATTTGGCCTGGAAACTTCCTCCCGGAGGTAAACTGGAACAATCATAGAGCTCTAATTTATTTCCCTCCTCTCAGGGATAAAAGTCCTTTGTTGCCAATTGTCTAATCCGTGAGAAAGGTTATTTCACATATTTTATCTGGATTTATAAATTGCTATTGATGACAGAAAAATTCATGTGGCATTTATGAGAAGAAACAAAAGCCCTCATGCCTACTCTTAAAGCTGGGGTTTGGGTTGGTCCAGCCCCAAAGATTGAGAGTGAGGAAAGATGGACCCCACAAGAAAATCAAGGTAATGATTTTCCTCTGGGATACCAAAAGCAGGGATTATGGGCACTGTTCATGGCAATATGATTATAGAACTAGAAGTTCTAGTGACCTCAAATTATTTCTCTTTCTTAATTTGTGATGCTTGAAATGTCAAAATAATAAGTTAATATCTTTGGATTAAAGATATATACATTATTTAAACCAATAACAAATTGCCCCTAGAATAGTTAAAAATTTAAGTATCTTAAGTTATCTAGTGCAAATAAAGATACCAGACCATTGGTAAAAGTAGCTTTTGATACTACTTTTAAAAGTAGCTTTTGGATACTACTAAACAGTGTTTAAAGTTATGGTACAATTTTAAGACAGTAGCCACGGAGATTTGGGTCAAAGGATTCCAAGAATGGGATGAAGGTTCAGAAAAGGGAGACTGTTTAATAGTATTCACCATTTAGAAATAATTTTTCATCTAAAAATAAACTCTTTTCTACTGTTATTGTTAGGTGTCATCGAGTCAGTTTTGACTCATAGTGACTCTATGTACAACATAACAAAAGAATGCCTGGGCTGCGCCATCCTCAAAATTGTTGTTATGCTTGAGCCCATTGTTGCAGCCATTGTGTCAATCCATCTTGTTGAGGGTCTTCCTCTTTTTTGCTTACCCTCTACTTTACCAGGGACTGGTCCCGCCTGATAACGTGTTCAAAGTACACGAGACAAAGTCTCACCACCCTCATCTCCAAGGAGCACGATGGCTGTATTTCTTCCAAGATAGATTTGTTCATTCTTGACAGTCATGGTATAGTCAATATTCTTTGCCAACACCACAATTCAAAGGCATCAATTCTTCTTTCGTCCAGCTTTCACATGCGTATGAGGCGATTGAAAACATGATGGCTCAGGTCAGGCACACCTTAGTCCTCAAAGTGACACCTTTGATTTTTAACACTTTAAAAAGTTTTTTTGCAACAGATTTGACCGATGCAATACATCATTTGATTTCCCGACTGCTGCTTCTATGGGCGTTGATTGTGGAACTAAGTAAAATGAAATCCTTGACAACGTCCATCTTTTCTCCATTTATCATGATGTTGCTTATTAGTACAGTTGTGAGGATTTTTGTTTTTCTTTATGTTGAGGTGTAATCCATACTGAAGGCTGTAGTCTTTGATCTTCATCAGTAAGTGCTTCAAGTCCTCTTCCCTTTCAGCAAGCAAGGTTGTGTTGTCTGCGTATCATAGGCTGTTAATGAGTCTTCCACCAATCTTGATGCCACATTCTTCTTCATGTAGTCCAGCTTCTTGGATTATTTGCTCAGCATACAGATTGAATAAGTATGGTGAAAGGATACAACCCTGACACACTCCTTTCTTGATTTTAAACCGTGTAGTATCCCCTTGCTCTTGTTCGCATGACTGCCTTGTGATCTACGTACAGTTTCCTCATGAGCACAATTAAGTGTCCTGAGATTCCCATTCTTTGCAATGTTTTCCATAATTTGTTATGATCCACACAGTCGAATGCCTTTGCATAGTCGATAAAACACAGGTAAATATCTTTCTGGTATTCTCTGCTTTCAGCCAAGACTCACCTGAAATCATCAATGATATCCCTCATTCTACATCTTCTTCTGAATTTGGCTTGAATTTCTGGCAGTTCTCTGTCGATGTACTGCTGCAATCGCTTTTGGATGATCTTCAGCAAGATTTTACTTGCCTGTGATATTAATCATATAGTTTGATAATTTTCTTCTACTACAGCTCCAAATTAATAAATTAGGTCTGTACTGACTGAACATCAGGATAGCTGGCTCATTAAATAGTGCCTACCAAAATGTTGACCTTTTACTTCTGACATGGTGGAGGGTACAGAGGGTGATTGTCTGGGTCAAGGCTGACTTATTTTCTCTAGCACATTTATTGAGGTATAATTCATATACAACAAACTAAATATATTTAAAGTATACAATTTGATAAGTATTCACATATGAATATACTTATGCAATCATAACCACAATCAAGATAATGAAAATACTCAACACCTCCAAATGTTTTCTCCCACACTTCCTTACATCCCATCCCAAGACAACCAATGATTTGTTTTCTGTCACTATAAATTAGCTTTCCTTTTTTTAAAATGTCATATAAATGAAATAATACAGTAGGTACTCTATCTAAATTTTTTCACTCAGCGTAATGTCTGAGATTCATCCACATTGCTGAGTGTAACACTAGCTCATTTCTTTTTATTGCTGAGTAGTATTTTATTGTGTAAATCTTCTGTAATTTGTTTATCCAGTCACCTTTTGATGCACATTTAGTTTGTTTCCTGTTTTTGGTTATTACAAACAAAGCTGCTATTAACATTTGTGTACAATTTTTTTAATGGATATACGCTTCCATTTTTCTTGGATAAATACCTAGCTGTGGAATGGATGGATCATATTGGAGGTATAAGTTCGATTTAAAAACAACAACAACTGCTAAACTGTATTCCAAAGTTACAGTATCATTTTAATTCCCACCAGCATTGTACCTCCAATGCATGTTAACCAGAAATAGTGACAACAAATATTCTTGTCTTGTTCCTGATGATAAAGAAAAAGCATTGAGTCTTTCACCATTAAGCATGGTTAGCTGTAGGTTTTTAAAAAGATGTTCTTTATCAGGTTGAGGAAGTTCTCTATTCCTAGTTTGCTAAGAGTTTTTTTTAATCTTTAATGTATTTTTATCACATGCTTTTTCTGCGTGTATTGAGATGATCATATGGATTTTCTTCTTTAGCTTGCTTATGTGGTGACTTGTAAATCAATCTTACATTTCTGAAATAAACCCTACTTGGTCTTGATGTATTACGCTTTTATGTATTAGTGGAATCTTTGCTATAATTTTGTTAAGAATTTTTGCATTTTTGTTCATGAAGGATATTGGTCTGTAGTTTTGTTTGTTTTTTTTAATTCTAAGGTCTACTTCTGGTGTCGGCATCAGAATCATGCTGTTCTCAGAGAATGAGTTAGGAAGTATTCACTTCTCTTTAATTTTCAATTAGAATTTGTATAGAATTGGTATTATTTATCCCTTAAGTGTTTGGTAGTGAATCCATTTAAGATCGGAGTTTCCATTTGGGGAAGATTTTTAACTACAAATTCAATTTCTTTTATCAACAGAGAGCTATTAAAAAAACCCATTGCAGATGAGTTGATTCCAACTCATAGCAACCCTACTGGACAGAATAGAACTGCTCCCATACGGATTCCAAGAAGCACTTGGTGGATTCAAACTGCAGACCTTTCTGTTAGTAGCCAAGCTCTTAACTACTGCGCCACCAAGCCTCCATTATTTATGCCTTAAGGTTTTGATACTTAATCCATCTAAGATAGGAGTTTCCTTTTGGGAAGATTTTGTTGTTGTTGTAGTTTTTTTTTTTTTTT
>NW_004444007.1:1186369-1240498 GCF_000243295.1 Trichechus manatus latirostris
AGATTATGGAGATTAGACCTTTGTCTGACTTGTATTGTCCAAAAACTTTTTCCCAGTCTGTAGGTTCTCTTTTTACTCTTTTGGTGAAGTCTTTTGAAGAGCATAGGTGTTTGATTGGGAAGATTTTTACTACAAATTCAATTGCTTTTATCAACATAGGGCTATTTAAGTTATCTATTTCTTTTGAGTGAGCTTTGGTAGTTTGTGTCTTTAGGAAATTACCCATTACTTTTAAGTTGTAGAATTTATTGGCATAAAGTTTTCATAAAATTCTTTTATTATTCTTTTAATATTCCTAGAATCTATCCGGATGCCACAGCTCTCATTCCTGTTATTGGTAATTCTTGATTACTATTTTTTCCTGATCCTCTGGCTATAAGTTTATCAATTATATTGATTTTATCAGAGTCAGCTTTTTGTTTCATTGAATTTCTCTTATTTTTCTTTTTTATTTGATTTATTTCTACTCTTATCTTTATTATTTCCTTCCTTCTCTTACTTTGAGTTTCATTTGGCCTTCTTTCCTAGTTTCTTAATCAGGAATCAGAGGTCATTGATTTGAGATCATTTTTCTATTCTAATATAAGCATTTAATTCTATATACTTCCTCTAATCTTTGTTGTGACTTCACCCTATAAAGTTTGAAAAATGTTGTTTTCATGTTTATTCAGTTCAAAATATTTTTTAATTTTCTTTTTGATTTCTTCTTTTATAAAAATGCATTATTTATTTTCCAAATATTTGGAGATTTTCCAGATATCTTTCTGTAATTGATTTCTAATTTAATTCCATTATAGTCAGAGAACACATTTTGTACAGCTAGAATACTTTTACATTTTTTGAGACTTGTTTTATGTATCAGAAGATTATTGATCTTGGTAAATTTCTCATATGCACTTGAAAAATGTGTGGAGCCTTGTGTAAATGACAATTCGATCAAGCTGATTAATAATATTGTTCAAGTTTTCTATACACTTAATGATTTTCTGTGCATCTTTTCTTGAGAAACATTGAGAGAAGAACATTGAAATATCTGACTGCATAGCTATGATTGTAGATATGTCTATTTCTTCTATGTATTTTTGCAACTTCATTAATTTTTGCTTCATTTATATATAAATTCTGTTGTTAGGTATGTAAACATTCAGGGTTACTAGCTATGTCCTTCTGAAAGGCGCCCTTGTTGCACAATGATTAAAAACTTAGCTGCTAACAGAAAGGTCAGCAGTTTGAACTCATCAGCTGCTCTGCAGGAGAAAGATGTGGCAGTCTGCTTCCATAAAGATTACAGTCTTGGAAACCCTATGAGGCAGTTCTACTCTGTCCTATAGGGCTGCTATGAGTCAGAATTGATGCGACAGCAACGGGTTTGGTTTAGGTTTACCATTACGAAATATCTGTTGCTGTCAAAGCAACTCAGACTCATAGCGACCCTATAGGACAGAGTAGAACTGCCTCATAGGGTTTCCAAAGCTGTAATCTTTGTGGAAGCAGATTGTCACATCTTTCTCCCACACAGTGGTTCATGGGCTTGAACTGCTGACCTTTCAGTTAGCAGCCAAGCACTTAACCACTGAGCCATCAGGGCTCCTTGTCATGAAATAACCCTCTTTATTTCTAGTGATAGTCTTTGCTCCAAAATCTGCTTTGTCAGATGTTAACATAGTTACTCCAGCTCTTTTTTGATTAGTGTTAACATGGTACATCTTTTTACTTTTAACCTATTTGTGTCTTTGTATTTAAAGTGGGTTTCTTGTAAGACACATAAAGTTGGTTTTGTTTTTATTCAGTATGATAATCTCTGCCTTTTAATTGGTATGTTTATACCATTTATATTTATATTTGTCCCTAATTTTCTTCTTTTCTTGGTAGTGCATCACGTATCATATTTTGAAGGCAGTAACTATTAAAACATCAAATTATTTCTCCTTGTTCCATTTCCAGGCTGAAGAAGCAAACTTATAATTTGGTAAATCATATGGTTTTCTGCAGGATGATAATGCATTGGCAACTAATAAGAAATACTACAATCTGCCTAAAAGTTAAATTTCTCATTGTAAAGCTACACATTATTATTCCTGGTTACACACCTGTCTTTTTAACCAGGGTTAGTCCCAGGAAGTGAATCCCTTCCAAGTGTGCTGATGTTTTCAGAGCTGAGTTTCATGCTTTTGAACATGATTATCTCATTGAAGTACTACCCGCTTTGAAACTGGAGTGGACATTCTTCCTTCCCAGATAGCTCTCTCTGTCTATGTTTTTAAAAATAGTTTTTACTCTAACTATAACAACAACTACAACAACAAAATACGAACCTGTTGCCGTTGAGTCTATTCCAACTCATGGTGACCCTACAGGACAGAGTAGAACTACCCCATATGGTTTTCAAGGCTGTAAATCTTTATAGAAGCAGATTGTCACATCTTTTTCCCACAGAACATCTAGTGGGTTCAAACTGCCTACCTTTTGGTTGGTAGCCGAGTGCTTTAACCACTGCTACACAACCAGGGCTCCTTGCTCTAACTATAGCAGGTCCTATTTCTAAACCAGTATTTCTTAGGGTTCTTATAGAGCATCTATATTGGAATCATCTGGGACGTGTCTTGTAAATGCCGATTCCTGGGTTCCAACTCAGGCATATTATATTTCTCTTTGGCATATAGGGGTCCTAGGAATTTGTATTTTTAGTAAGCTTTTCAGGTAATTTTCATGCATACTCAGGTTTGAAAACCATTGTTCTCTGACATGATCTCTGAGTGTTAAAAAAAAAAATTGAGTATATACCCTCTCTCCGTATATGCACGATAGAGTCCCTGGGTGGTGCAAATGCTAAACACACTTGGCTACTAACCAAAAGGTTGGCAGTCTGAGTCACTCAGAGGTACTTTAGAAGAAAGGACTGGCAATCTACTTCTAAAAAGTCAGCCATTGAAAATCCTATGGAGCACAGCTCTACTCTGACACACATGGGGTCACCATGAGTTGGAATCGACTCGACGGCAACTTGTTTACTGTATTGTATATATTATATATGTATATACAATATTTATAAATTGTACGCACACATTACTGTATTGATATGTTATATAGATCATAATCAGGAGCAAACATACTTTTTAAAGGGTGAAATTTAAAATAAAGATAAATGGAACTTCTAATTCCACTTCTAATTCCATAAGTCCTATTATGTCCCCCAATTTTGCATACTCTGATTCTAATCCATGGGTGTGCTGAGGAGGCGGAAGTCTAGTTTCAAAAAATTCATTGAAAGGAACCAATACAAATATTCCAAATAAATTGTTAGAGTAGTGATTCTAAACCATGATTGTATTTAGGTCACATCTCAGACCAATTAAATATGAATCTAGGGGTATTTCAATATTTTTTAAAAGTTCCCCAGGTGATCACCATATGCAACCAAGGTTGAGAAATTCTGCATTAGAACAATATTTCTTAAACTTTAGCATGCATGGGAATCACCTGGAGACCTTGTTAAAACATGGATTCTTGGGCTCTACTTGCAGAAAGGTCTAGGTAGTGCTGAGATTTTGTATTTTTAACAAGCTCCCAGGTGAAACTGATGTTATAGGCCCATGGACTGCACTTAGTAGCACTGTATTCTTTTTTTTTTTCTGTTGCTATCCAGTTGACTCTGACTGTTTGCGATCTCATGGGCTTCAGAGTAGAACTGTGCGCCATAGGGTTATCAATTGCTGATTTTTCAGAAGCAGATCATCAGAGCTTTCTTCCAAGGTGCCTCTGGGTGGACTTGAACTGCCAACCTTTTGGTTAGCAGCCGAGTGTGTTAGCTCTTTGCTCTACCCAGGGACTCCAGTGATGCTATAGCCTCTCTAAACTTTCAAAGGAGGTCTTTATCTCTGGTAATACCTTCCAGCTCTTAGTCACTAAGAAATTAAACTCATAGCCTATTCCTGCATTAAAAAATTGTTCCTTTGAGAACAAAATTATTACTTACAACAGTTTATTCATAGGCTCTATTTAAACGTTTGGAAAGCTTAATTATCACCCACCAAATAGTGGACACTCCAGACCATGAATTCTGTGATCTAAATTAACATCATGGCCATACAGTTTTGGCCATATGATGACCAAGACATATCAACAAACTTATTAAGCTACTTTCTCACCTTTCCTGAAATTTTTGTTCAATATTATATATTCTTTATATAAGATGGGGCCAAATTCCTATGATTGAAGGTCCTTCCTTCCAGTTTTAGGTTTTTTGGACTTACCTGCACCTGTCTTACATTTCATTAGACATAGGAAACAGAAGTGAGGAGATTCAGTTCTAGCCTTACTTTGCCATTAATTCTCTGTGTAAATCTAAGAAAGCCATTTTGAATTTCTGGGCCTCACTTTCCTCATCTGTAACATAAGGAGTTAGACAAGATGAACGTTTTTAAGTTCCTCTCTCGTTCTAAGACTGTCTTCTCTATCTTTTTCACAAAATACGAGAATCAGTACGAACAATTTGTTTATTATGTGAAAGAGCTTGTGTTAGTTCAGTAATTCAAAACATTAAAAAAAAAACAAAACAAAATGAAAAATGTCTGTCAAATGCCTAGCTTTCAGAAACTTTAGCTTTTCAACTTTTAGGGCAGGGCAAACGCAATTAGAATGGATATATTTCCACTATGGCTTTGCTTGATCCAGCTGTGGCTAGGAAACATCTCCACAGAATCTACTTGAAACAATTAAAATCACCACTTTCAATCTTCCTTTGGCAAAACAAAGCCCTTTGTTCTGCTGCAGATATCGTATTTCTTCTGTATAAAATCCCTTGTGCCAAAGAAAGAAACGTGAAGGCATTATTGCCGGATTCAAAATAGGAAGATTAGTGATTTTTTAAGATGGTTACAAAATTACTCCCAGGTAGAGTTGTTGGGTAATTGACAGTGATCTATTGTGGGGGAGAATTAAAAAGTTGGGATTTAGCTTATCTCTGATTTTAAGGACTTACAACCTAGTAACACACAATGCTTGGAAGACAGGAGAAACATGTTTTAAAGAAAAAAAAAAAGAGTTTTAAAAATCACTTTTAATTAATATTTCCACTTCTGTGTATCTTTGCTAAGAAAATAATTAGAAATATGATAAAAGCCGTGTTCATAAGATGCTGAGGATAGCTTTATATGCACATATCATGGAATATGTGTGTAGGGTAATGCTATTTGGCTCTATGCATCCCCTCGTAATGCAGCATGCTGGGGATGAACTCCAGACGAACTCGGGCTAAGGTACAAGGCCAGGAGTGGCCTGACTGGGTCGGTGGCCAAGGCCGAGGAACGCCTTATCAACTAAGACAAAAACATCTGAGCTTGGATGTGTAATCCCTGGAAGCGCTGGCCGCCCAAGGACTGGGAAGAAAAACAATAAACCTTAGCCCCAGCTGGAACTGGATATAAGCTTATGTCCTTGCTAGGTGGCAGCGGAGCACTAACCTGAGTCCAGCCGCCGCCCTGGACTGTCCCGGACCTAAGTTCCCCAAGTAAACCATATGTCTATCCCTGGTTCTGGAGTCTTTCTTTGATCTCTTAGCTACGCGGCTGACCTTAGGTCCAGACACCGCTGCGTTATCACTCAACAATGTGCATATAAAGAATGGAAAAACAGGTAGCCATTAAAATGAATTATAATGATTGTACAGCAACATGGAAAAATAATTCTATTAACTGATGAAGTCCAAGTACAAAAATACTCTACAATGATAATGATACAAAATCATGAAATAGAGAAGACAGGAAGAGACTATACAATATGCAATAGTTACATTACAATAAAAGACTTGGGGGACTTTTTTATTTTCCATGTTTATATGTTACTTTTATATTGCAGTGATTAAGAGCAAGCACTTTGGAGCCAAGTTAAGTATTCAAATGTGGTTCCACTTCTTACCAGCTGCGTGAACTTGGATAAGTTATTAACCTCTCCTGTGCCTCAGTTTCCTCTTTTATTAAATGGGAGTAATTTTAGTAACTACCTCAGAGGTTGTTGTGAAAATTAGATGAATTAATGTAAACAAAGTATTTACATCACAGCATATGGCATATACTAAGCATTGTATGAGTTTTCCATATTCAAAACAATATATCTTGTTGTATCTATATTGCCTGTCCCTGTGTAAATGTGTAAATATATGTAAAACTTTCTTTTGCATATCATCCAGTCCCTCTGACATAGCACCTAGTCCCTCTGACATACATAATCTAGGAAAAATTACTGGTCAGTTTACATGTTTTTAAACATGATTCTTCCTCTGCTCATATTTTACTTTTATATATCTTATTTCTCAGAAAGTTCTTTACAGTGCACTTAAATTCAGTGCTCCCTTAAATAGGAGGCTTAAATGATTATCACTGGAGTCACTTAAAATGAGATACCTCATGTTTACATTTGCCTGAGTCTCTGAAATCACCACAGGGCTTTGAGTGAGCAAATAAGGAAAATTTACTTTAAAAGCAACAATCCATTATAGGTAATTTTATTTCCAAAACAGCTGGAAGCTAGAATCAAATTTTACTTCTAAAACTTCCTGACACAGAATTTGTTCCCATAATTCCGTAAGGCAATACAGAAGGACCAAAACTCACACTCATTAAAAATTAATTGAACAAACAAAAACTTTTAAGCAAATCCTCTAAAGGAGAAAAGCATTGAAATATTTGTAAGTAGGCAAGACCTAGATATTGATAAACATTAGTCATGACAAATAGATATTTCTAAACATCTAGTTAAAAATTTTAAATTGTAAGGAAATCCATAGTCTCACTGCTCCTTAGTTCCACTACAGTTCCTCAGAGGCAAAAACTTTGAACTGTTTCTGTTTTTAGTTCTTATTGTTATTACTTCCATATCTTTAAATCATGCGCTTCTACTACTATTTCTTGACTTATCAGTTTTTTTTTCCCCCCCAATCTGACAAACTCTTGTTTTACCTGGCAAATTAGTGCATTTATAGGTATAGTGACCACTGGCATATTTGAAATTATTTCTACAATGTTTGTTTTATGTTTTCTTTTTCTCCATTTAATGCTTTTCTGTCTCTAATCCTTTTTGGTTCTCTCTTGGACTTAACGAAATTTTTTATTCTCTTATTTGCTCCTACTAGTTGAGAAGTGATAAATTATATATCTACTTGTTACTTGCCTTAACAAATTTACATTGATTGATTTTCTAACGTTACACCAAATTTATAAGTCATGTGTAAACCCAACTTGGAGTTCCTGGGTGGCTCAGATGATTAAGTGCTGAGCTGCTAACTCAGCAGTTGGCAGTTCGAACCCACCCAGAGGCACCTCAGAACAAAGGCCCGGCAATCTGCTGCTGAAAGTCACAGCCATGAAAACCCTATGGAGCTCAGTTCTGCTCTGCAGGCAAGTCTGCAACCGGTTTGGTCAACTGGTTTTAAACCCAACTTGGTCATGATATAGCATTTTTTTTCCTTCATATATTGCGGCTTTTGAGGAGCTAATACTTTGTTTTAGATTTTTTTTTGCATCTATGTTTATGAGTGAGATTAGCCTGTGCCTTTCTTTTACTTCCCTTGTTTGGATTTGCTATCCAAGCAGTGCTAATTCTTAAATGAGCTGAATCAGTTAAGAATCAAAACACTTTTTCAATTGTCTGGAAGAGTTTGTATACAATTAGAGATATTCTTTAAAAATTTGATAGAACTCAGTGTGAAGCAATCTGGGCCTGGAATTTTCTTGGTAGAAAGTTTTAAATTATTAATTTTATTAATTAACAAGCCCTGGTGGTGCAATGGTTGAGTATTCGACCGCCTACAGAAAGGTGAGAGGTTCAAACCCACCAGCAGCTCCTCAGGAGAAAAGACCTGGAGATCTGTTCCCTTAAAGATTACAGCCTACAAAACCCTACTAGGCAGTCATACCCTGTCCTATAAGGTCTCCGTGAGTCAGAATCAACTTGAGGGCACACAACAAAAACATTGAGATATTTTATATTTTCTTGTGTCCTTTCAGATGAGATGTTTTAAGAATTTACCTATATAGTACCCATTGCCATCGAGTCAATTCTAACTCGTAGTGACACTATAGGACAGAGTAGAACTGCCCCATAGGGTTTCGAAGGAGTGGCTGGTGGATTCGAACTGTTGACCTTTTGGTTAGAAGTTGAATGCTTAACCACTGTGCCACGAGGGCTCCACCCATGTCATACAAATTTTACATTTTTTGTCTGTAGGATCTGTAGTAGTCTCTGCTTTTTCATGACTAAAACTAGTAATTTGTGTTCTCTCTCTCTCTCTCTTTTTCTCTTCATCAGCCTGTTAATTTTAATAGTCCTTTCAATTACTTTTGGTTTTATAGATCTTCCCTATTGGGTATTTGTTTTCTATTTTAACATCTTCTTTTGTCTTTCTTTGAGATTATTTATCTTCTAGCTTCTTGTGATGGATCCCTAACTCATTATTTAAGGTTCTACATTTTACTGTAAGTAGAACTTTAATTCCACCACTCATCTGTCAGTTTGTTGTAATGCAATGGCTTGCATGTTGTTATGATGCTGGAAGCTATGCCACTGTTATTTCAAATACCAGCAGGGTCACCCATGGTGGACAGGTTTCGGTGGAGCTTCCAGACTAAGACAGACTAGGAAGAAAGGCCTGGAGACCTACTTCTGTAAATTAGCCAATGAGAACCTTATGGATCACAACAGAACGTTGTCTGACTCACTTACTTTGCACAAGTCATCAGGAGGGATCAATCACTGGAGAACGACGTCATGTTTGGTGAAGTAGAGAGCCAGCAAGGGAGACCCTTTGTGAGATGGATTGGCACAATAGCCGAAATGACGGACTCCAAAATGGCAGTAATCTTGTGGATAACTCAGGGCCAAGCAACATTTCGTTCTGTTGTACATAAGGTCACCATGAGTTGAAGTTGGCTCAATGGCAACTGCAGCTACCTATTTAATGCTTTAGTTGCATCCTACGAATTTTATGCAGTTCAAAATATTTTAAAAATATATTTTTTCTTTTGACTCATGGATTAATTACATTTCTTAATTTCTAAAATAATGAGCATTTTCTTTATAATATCTTTTTATAGCATCAATTTTTGTAAATATACCACAAGTGCTTCAGAACAATATGTCTCAGTTGTTATGTGCAGTGGCAGTGTTCTATATGTGTACAGTAGATAAATTTGATGAATCATCTTCAAATTTTCTGACATTTTTTGTTTTCTTATTTTTTGGCTATTTGAATTATTGGTTACTGAAAGTGGTGTTTGAAAACCTCTACTTCCATTTATGTGAAGATTGTTGTTGTTGTGTGCCCTCTAGTAAATTTCAGCTCATAGCAACCCTATATGACAGAATACTACTGCCTCATAGGGTTTCCTAGGCTGTAATCATTATGAAAGGAAGCGAAAGGAAGAAATGATGAAGTAAAAGAGCTGAACAGAAGATTTCAAAGAGTGGCTCTAGAAGACAAAACGAAGTATTATAATAAAATGTGCAAAGACCTGGAGATTGAAAACCAAAAAGGAAGAACACACTGCATTTCTGACGCTGAAGAACTGAAGAAAAAATTCAAGACTTGAGTTACAATCTTGAAGGATTCTATAGGGAAAATATTAAACGACACAGGAAGCATCCAAAGAAGATGGAAGGAATACACAGAGTCACTATACCAAAAAGAATTGGTAGACATTCAGCCATTTCAGAGGGTAGCATTTGATCAGGAATCCTTGATACTGAAGGCACTGGTGAAAAACAAAGCTCCAGGAATTGATGGAATACCAATTGAGACGTTTCAACAAATGGATGCAGCCTTCGAAGTGCTCACTCGTCTCTGCCAAGAAATTTGGAAGAGGGCTACCTGGACAGCTGACTGGAAGAGATCCATATTTATGCCTATTCCCAAGAAAGGTGATCCAACTGAATGCGGAAATTATCGAATAATATCATTAATATACATAAGTAAAATTTTGCTGAAGATCATTCAAAAGTGGCTGCAGCAGTACGTGGGCAGGGAACTGCCAGAAATTCAAGCTGGATTCTGAACAGGACTTGGAACCAGCAGTATCATTGCTGATGTCAGATGGATTCTGGCTGAAAGCAGAGAATACCAGAAAGGCTTAGGACTTCCCTGTCAGTTCCATTTTCAGTTCACCTTCACCCTGAGGCTGTGTGCTTCAGGGTTCCTTTTTGTTTGTAGGGAGAGTTTCTTTAGATTTTCCATCTTGTGTGGTTTCTGGGGATTTGTTTCTTTCCCTTTTCACTTCTTGAAATGATAAAAATAAAAATTTTGATTTTCTAGGATGGCTAAATTTCTCAGGGCAAAAGTGGCTTCAGTGTTGACTTATCTTTCTGTATTTGTATTTTCTTTTGGTAATTCCTTATTATTTAGTCATTAGTTTGATGCTTAAATTTTTTAATTTAACTTTTTTACGTGTTTTCAGCAGAAAGGTTGATATGTATAAACTAGCCTGCCTTTATAAGAAAAAAGAAGTCCAGAAGACAAATATATGCTAATTTTTATCTGAGTGGATTTCCAGGCCACCCAGTGTAAATTTGGACTCTAAATTTTTGAAGAAGTAGACCTGCATTTATATTTCCAAAGGACACATTTTATTTTACCCAGAGCTCAGGTTAGACAAATAATTATTTTTGCCATCTGCCTATGCAGGTGAACAGATTTTTTTTTCAAGTTGATCCTTTTACTAATGGTGTAAGCTTGAGGATAGTGGTCTTCTGATTGATCTCTGTTTCAAATTCATACCTGCTCAGGAAGAAGTTTTTACTTCTTTCCCTATGGCCATTAAAATGCAAACCTTTGGTTACAGAAATTGGCATACACTACTTCTCTGGCAGTCCCAGCTGCATTTCATACTGGACTTCTTTGTTTTTTAGTTTCCTTTTCATTTTTGGCCCCTGAAAAATTGTCTTTTTTATCTGTATATTTTTATATGCAGAGACAAACTCAGATAAAAAACTTTTTAATCTGAATTTCTAGGAACTTTTTTTTTTTTTTACATAAAGATTTCCATGTTACCTAATTCACAATGTTTCTGGGAAAATCTTAATTATCAATTTTAATCACTGTGTTTTCACTGGCTTCTATGATAGCTGAAGAGTTTTTTCACTTATTCTACTCACACTCTACTTATCCTTTACTTCCAAAGTATTCTTATCACTATTTTTTCTGTTGCTTATCTTTTTTACTTTAAGATGTTTATTAATATATGGCTCCTTTCATTAACTATAAGCAATCAAGCAAACTCACTTTGTAAAACTTATTTCTACCTATTCCTCCTTCTTTTACCTCCCAAATTCTATTATGCATTTTGCTTTTGATCATTCTCATGTAAGTTTTTATACCTTACTTCGCATGTATGTATCTGAAATATTTTTTTTCTTGTATTTAAGCTTTACATATTGATATTATATTGTAATACAACCACAAATCTTATTTTGTGATTTATCCTTCTTAATATATTCACTGCTGATTAGTTTTAACAGTTGTATATAATATTTCATTGTAGAAATAATTTTTAATATATTAATCTACTCATCTGTTGCTGAATATTAGATTGTTTCCTGCTTTTCCTTATTACAAACATTTGACAATGAACAGGGATCTGGAAGGAGTAAGTCTGGAAAATCAGGAACAAGGAAGCCTGAGGAAAGAGCATGTGGATAGACCAACAGGAATGGACACACAGTCTACACATTTTTTGTATCACATTCTCTTCAGAAGGAACCTATCATGGAAGAGACATTCAAAAACCAGCTGCATGAATAATTCAGCCAGTTGATGTTAGCCAGACTGTCACTGCTCACCCCAGTGCTGGTACAATGGACATGAGTGGGATGGTCATCACAGTAGCAATGGGCCCAGACAGCATGTGTTCCCAGTTACAAAGGTTGATTATCAATTGCCATTGCCAAACGTCCAAGTTGCCAGCAGCAGAGTCAAAACTGAGTCCTCTATATGGCACTGTCCCTCAATGAGACCAATTAACCATTTTGTCTCTTTCATCCTGGGGGTAGAGAATCATTTTCATAGACACTGACATTTATTCTGTGTATGTGTTTACCTTTCTTACTGACAGGATTTTTGGAGGGTTTATAGAGTATTTGATCAATAGCTATGAAATTCCATATAACACTGTGGTAGGCCAAGAGACCCACTTTATATCCAAGGAGGAACAAAACTAGGCATATAAACATGCGGTGCACTTGTCAGATCACATACTGCACCACTCAGAAGCTACCATACTGACATAGTGTTGAAGTACTAGCTTAAAGTTGATACCTGGCAAGATACAGTATATACTGCTATCAACCATTTTTTATCTACCAATCCTATCTACCTGTAGGTAGAATACATGGCTCTGGGAACAAAAGGGTAAAGCAGAAGCAGCCCTGCTTACCATTAGTCTCAGTGGTCTACTTGGAGGACTTGCATTTCTTGTCCCTATAACGGTGAGTATTGTAGGTTTGTTGTTGTTCTTAGCTGCCCTCAAGTTGACACCTGACTCGTCGTGACCCAATGCACAATGGGATCAGACCATTGTGATCAGTAGAGTTTTCATTGGATGACTTTTCAGAAGTATTTTGCCAGGTCTTTCTTCCTAATCTGTCTTAGTCTGGAAGCTCCACTGATACGTGTTAAGCATCTTAGCAACACACAAACCTCCATTGACAGACAGATGGTGGCTGTACTTGAAGTACGTTGGCCAGAAATCAAACCTGGGTCTCCTACATGGAAGGCAAGAATTCTACCACTGAACCACCACTGCCCTCTGTTGTGGTTTTGTTGTTGTTGTTAGTTGTCGTCAGATGAGCTCTGACTCACAGTGACCTTATGTATAACAGAACAAAATATTGCCTGGTCTTATGCCATTTTCATGATTATAGGTATGTCTGAGTCTATTATTGTGGCTATTGTATCATTCCATCTCATGGAAGATTTATTTCATTTTTGCTGACCCTCTACTTTACCTTTAAACATAATGTCCTTTCTAGTGATTGGTCTTTCCTGATGATGTGTCCATAGTAAGTGAGTTGAAGTCTAGCCATTCTTGCTTCTAAGGAGTCTTTTGGTTGTATTTCTTCTAAGACTGATTGATTGTTCATTCTTTTGGCAGTTGTAAAAATGGTATGGGGGCAGTGTCTGACCTCCTCCAACCCCACACGGGGGAAGGAGAACCAAGATCAACAGCACAAGGCTGACTTCCATGAGGTAGAGGCCAGACAAGCCTCTTTACTAATTCTGACACCAACTGTCCCTCACACTGCACTACTTCTCTGCTGGGTTTGATAATTCATTGCAATGGCACACAGAACTCACAGACCATATTCACAATTATGGGGATTATTAGGGAATTAACAGTTACAATTCAGGCTCAGGAATACTCAGGATACAGTTCTTCCATCAGGACAGCCTCTTCCCAACTGTGCTAGCAGGTATGCCTCTCCCTGTCTCTAGGCCTCTCCCCAGAGGCACTCAGCTTTCTCTCTCCACCACACCATCTCCTGCTGCCAGGTCTCTGCCGCCGAGTCTCTCCTGCCACCACTTCTCACCTTCTTCAGGGTTACAGCTTGCTCTCTCTCTCTCGGTCTCCTGCTTCCAGGAGCTTCTCAGCACAGGGATCCCGGGTCCAAAGGACACACTCTCTGCTCCTGGCTGTTCTTCCTTGGTGGTGGTAGGATCCTCCTCTCTGCTTTGGAATTGGCTCTCTTTTAAGGCAAAACTGACTAATCCCCTAGGTGGGCCACAATTATCCTATCACACAGTCCTGCCTAATCACCTGTGTGGGAATTACAAGACAAGGGCTAGAAAGGCCACACAAAAGTAATAAATTGTACCACAGCAGTCCATGGTATGTTCAATATTTGCTAACACCACAATGTGAATGCATAAATTCTTCTATCTTCCTTTTTCATAAAGTTAGCTGATATTTCTGTTGAAATTTCATCACAACTAGACTTTTATTTCTGCCCACAGGTATTGACCTTAAGAGTGCTCTCCAAAAAAACTTCCTGCAGAGTAACCTGTATGTCAGAGTCTGCTCCTCAGGAAATCAAACCTGTGAGAGAAGTCTTCCTGGAGGAAATGGTATTCAACCTGAGAACCAAAGTATAGATATGGGTATGTAGATATATGAAGGAAGTACCAATAGCTCGTATGATTGAAGGGTAGAAGGTGTATGCGTGCGTATGTGTGCTAGAGTGGAATGATGGCAGGGAAGTATGGTGTTGTGAGACAGAATTGGAAAAGCAAGCTTGGCTAGATCAAGGAAGATCATATGTACCTTGAGAAGTTTTGGGCTTTAGGTACCACTAGTAATACTATGGAGCCTTGGTGGTGCAGTGGTAAAGAGCTCAGGCTGCTAACCAAAGGTCGGTGGTTTGAATCCACCAGCTGCTCCTTGGAAACCCTATGGGCCGTTCTCCTCTGTCCTATAGGGTCGTTGTGAGTCAGAATTGACTCAACTGCAATGGATTTTGTTTTTATAGCTGTAGATGCTAGACACACTTCATTGATTAGAAGAGCTAGGTGGGAACACTTTGCCAGATAGAATTCAAGAATATAAAGGGAACCAGATTTCATTCATATGGTAAAGACATTATTATTCCTTGCAGTGTGATAACACTTAGCCAACAACAAATGTTTGCAGATAGAATCAACTCACTAAGTGATTGTAGAGTTTCTAACTACCCACTTCCTCATTAGAAGTCCATTTCACTGTTCATTAACCCAGCAGGATTTTGCAAAATGTTTTTTACTCTGTTGGGACCATGCAGCCTTCTACTCTTATGACTTGTAGGCAAATGGCACCCATAGGGAAAATTCTACTGTATATTGTCAGTTTTCAGATATGCAACCAGATCACTGCCATGCTTTATTAAAGGCATAAATCTGAACTTGTGCTGAATATGTACAAAGGAAATTTGATTTGTACATCTTTATAACATAAAAGAGTTATACCAGTTACCAAAAGCAGCCTACTTACTGTCTCAATAAAGGATCAAGAACACAGTAATATTTTCAAATCGTTGATATTAGTGACAGGTCTAAATCTTCTGTTTTGAATGCAATAGCGAATGCAACATAATCATAAATAAAATCCAAGCTAGTACCCATTTTCTCAATTGTCATGAATTCATCAGATATGGATAAATACTGATCTGATTATTATAGAAACTGCAGTTAAAATTAAGCTTTTCGGTTAAAAAATGATCTTCTATTAGGATGAAGAGTATCAGAGTAGGAGCAGGTGGCAGGAGAATTAAAATCAAGAAGAAGACAGGAAAGAGAAGGAATATCTACCTTGTGCCTGATTGATGACAAAAATAATGATGTTTTTCTAAAGATTTGAGCAAGCACTTCAAAGATCTGCCACCAACAGAAAAGGCAGCAGAGTCACTTTGATAATGAATTCAGCTGAAAGTAGCAAATCCTGTTGTATAATACGTTACTTTAAAAGCAGTATTGCAACTCTTGAGTGACATAGTGAGTGGTAACTTTGTCAATTCAACATGTCTAGGATGATACAATGTATATGTATAGAGTTTCATGGAATGAATTAGTAATGACTATGATATCTTGTGGTCTGTATTAGATTCAGAGTAGCTGCTACAACAATTAAAAACAACAAAATTCTGTAGCTCAAAAGAAGTTATTTCTCACTGAGGTAGTCATCTAACGAGGATTAGTCATATGTTCCCGTCTACCTGCAAGGGAGGCTGGGAAAGATAACCCATGACTTGGAAGCCACTTCTCAATGTCATCTCCATACTCAGGCAATTTTAGTGGGCAGTTAACTTTCTCTTCTACAGGATACATCACTGTCTTTAGAAAGCAGCAACAAATCCCCCCTTGATTTGCCCTTGATTTACTTGTGTGATAACTTCTGCATTGGAATGCCAACATCTAATCTATATCCAGTTCCTTGCATTGAGAGATAAAAACCATTGTACTCGGTTCAATCTAACACAAAAAATATTATTTAGGACCCAATATTTTTGAGTCACTGTGTTAGATTATGTGATATCAACAATAAGAAAGATATTGCCCACAGGGAACTCATAGAGAATATATTCTAG
Source organism: Trichechus manatus latirostris (assembly GCF_000243295.1). NCBI lineage: Eukaryota > Metazoa > Chordata > Mammalia > Sirenia > Trichechidae > Trichechus > Trichechus manatus. Next base: position 1,202,468 of record NW_004444007.1, read on the forward strand.
TGAAACTCAATTCAATACAGTGCAGTAAGTGCTATTCTCTTTTAAGAATGCTACAGATTTACTCTTCCTGTATTTTAATGATGCATCATTCATCCAGAGGTTTAATTGTCACAAAATCAGATACAAAGGTACTGACATTTGAATTAAGTTTGTTTATGAGCTAGTCAGTAGGTAAAACAAACTTTATAAAAATTTTACTAAATCCCCAAAATGTAATCAAAGTCAGTAGAAAAATTGACTTTCTATCAAAAGTATATGATTTTGAAGAAAAGTCTTCTCAATTTTGTCTTTCCGAAGTGGAGGAACAGCATCAGGCAGAATCAGATAGCCAATGCTATTTTGATTCCTTAATGTAACACATGCAGTCAGTCTTTTGTTAACAGCTGGTCACTGATACTGTGTTTTGATGAGTTTTAGTTTCAAGAAGTTTTGCTCAGCACTTCAGAGTTTGACATGCCACATAGCAGCACAGCCACAGCACATATAATAAACAGTTCATCTTGCCTATTTCATTACTTTCTAGTTCCTTCACTGTCATCCACAGCCCAGGTGGACTACTCCTAATTCTACTCTTGCACTTTTTGATAAAGGATCAAATGCATTTTGAATCTTCATATGTAATTAGATACTGTAATGGGAAGAAACTAAACCTAAAGGGCCTGAGTCTGTCATTGGATAACCTACCATCTGCCATTTAACCATTCAGTGTCTTGTTTTCCTCATGTGTGAATTCAGGGTTTTAGATTAGTGAACCCTTAAGGTCCTATGTATCCTGTTCTATGAGTCTATTATTCTAAAACATTTCTGTATAACTGTGTTAACAATGCAGGGAATTCCAATCTTAAAAAAATCTAGTTGACATAGGTTATTTCAACAATAGCTCCTTTGTTATGTGGATGCAAATGTTAAGTACATAAATTTGGAAATCAGTTTGTCTGTACTACCTTCTGGAGTTTCTGGGTGGTGTGAAGGGTTAATGCGCTTGACTGTTAACTGAGATTTGAGTCCACCCAAGTGTGCATTGGAAGAATGGCCTGGCAATCTACTTCCAAAAAATCAGTCATTGAAAACCCTATGGAGGATAGTTCTACTCTGACACACATGGGGTCACCATGAGTCAGAATTGACAGGATGGCAACTGGTTTTTATGCCACATTCTACTTATGTCTTTAGCCTCTTCTTTGCTATATCCTGATTCTTACTCACATAAGTACAAAGTATTGACTACCTGAAATTTATTCCATAAGATAAATGGTTAAAAATTTTCTCAGTTCTCATTTTTGGCAAAACTCTACTGAGAAAGATAATGTATTAAAAACAAATAGGCTTGGTTTTGGGAATGCTTCCAATTTTGGATCCCTGGCAGGGATGGACTTCCACTGGAAAATAAAGTTAGCCAAAGCTCTAACTCAAAATCTTTTGAAAGATAAAGCTATGGGGATTACTCTTAATGTATTCAAGGTGTCCATGTACTTTGAATATAGCTAATAATAAGCTCCCTGGAAAATATGATGAAAACACTGGCAGATTATCAAAGTTCAACAAAATCAACTTCATGTACATCCAAGACTACCATTTCCAAAATAGATTGGTGGGTTTCAGGTTTATTGTTTCATTTGTAAGTTAACTCTGGGAGCGTGGGAGGCGTTTTTTGTAATCACAGTGAAGGGGAAGGTGAACTTTGCCTCCCACATTCACTGTGTATTCTCATGCTGTTTTATTTTAGCATGTGAAATCAGAGTGGCTTCCTCTAAAGCCACCTAGGAGAACAGAAATGAGAGGAGTATGTGGAGGAATTTGTGGTAAAATTTGGCTATCATTCCTAAAGCCCCCTTTCCTGTATTTTTTATAGTATCGGGTAATATTTGAGTGCTCATAATGGGATAGATGCTCTTCCCACCAAACTCTGTCTTTAGTACTTCTGAAGCAGCACTGTATTTTCTGCAGAGTGATTGGGCTTAAAAAAATGACTAAAGATATTACTTGGCTGTTCCAAAATACAGAGAAACTAATGAAAATATCTCAGATTGTGGGAATATCTCTAGTAATCCAGCTGTACCCGGGATTCATAGAAAAGTGTTTAATTTTCATAACTGAATAAATAAACTCTTGGTGTATTCAGAAATGATATAATAACTTCCAGCAGTCATTTTCAACTAGGGAGGCAAGGTGAAGGTTGCATCAGAATCAACTGTAATATTTTTCAAGCCACACATCAACAGGCCCCTTTTTCCTCCTCGAGCTTCTGACACATTCCTGCTTTGGGTTAATAGAAGTGCAAGGATAGGATTGGCCAGGTGATCAATAGCTACTTATAAGAGTGGATTATGTCTCCTGGGTATTGAGGTGGAGAAGAGCTGAGAAGCACTGTCCTGGAGCAATGTTTTTCAACACAGTGTCCCCAGATCATAGAGGATTCATGCAGTTAGTAATAGAGGACTATAGGCAATGTTCATTATTTTTTAAAATAACCTTACGGAACTTGTATGACTACTAACAATAAAGCTGCTCTAGGTGCTGGCTAAAACCTTGTCTCTTGTCTTCAGGCTAAAATTATATCAACTCTTGGTGATATGCTAACTACAGAAAGCTATTTGGAAGCTTTGATTAACAGTTATGCATTCCTAGATGTCATGGATTGAATTATGTCCCCCCCAAAAATGTGTGTATTAATTTGGCTGGGCCATGATTCCCAGTATTGTATGGTTGTCCTCCATTTTGTGATCATAATTTTATATTAAAGAGGATTAGGGTGGGATTATAACACCCTTACTAAGGTCACATCGATGACCTAATGTAAAGGGAGTTTCCCTGAGGTGTGACCTGCACTGCCTTTTATTTTACAAGAGGTAAAAGGAAAGGGAAGCAAGCAGAGAGTCGGGGACCTCATACCACCAAGAAAGCAGTGCTGGGAGCAGAGCACGTCCTTTGGACTGGGGGTCCCTGAGCAGAGTAGCTCCTAGTCCAGGGGAAGATTGATGAGCAGGCTGACAGAAAGACTTCACCTGGAGCTGACGCCCTGAATTTGGACTTTTAGCCTACTTTACTGTGAAGAAATAAATTTCTCTTGTTAAAGCCATCCACTTGTGGTATTTCTGTTATAGCAGCACTAGATGACAGATGAAGATGAATTTTTGGATTTTAGACTTGGAGTTGATATAAGGCTTTTGTTATGATATGATGGGGTGAATGTGTCTTACATGTATCAGGGACATGAATTTTTGGGTGACAAAGAGTGGAATGTCATGGATTGAATTGTGTCCTCCAAAAATATGTGTCAACTTTGTTAGGCCATGATTCCCAGTATTATGTGGTTGTCCTCCATTTTGTGATTGTAATTTTATGTTAAAGAGGATTCAAGTGGGATGATTGTAACACCCTTACTAAGGTGATATCCCTAATCCAATGTAAAGGGAATTTCCCTGGGGTGTGGCCTGCACCAGCTTTTATCTTATAAGAGTTAAAAAGAAAGGGCAGAGAGCTGAGAGGGCAGACCTCATACCACCAAGAAAGCACTACCAGGAGCAGAGCGTGTCCTTTGGACCCAGGGTTCCTGTGTGGAGAAGATCCTAGTCCAGGGCAAGATTGATGACAAGGACCTTCCTCCAGAGCTGACAGAGAGAAAGCCTTCCACTGGAGCTGACACCCTGAATTTGGACTTCTAGCCTACTAGACTGTGAGAAAATAAATTTCTCTTTGTTAAAGCCATCCACTTGTGGTATTTCTGTTAAAGCAGCACTAGATAACTAAGACACTTGGTAAATGAAAATAGGAAAATAAATATTTACTAAATTCTTTTCATTTGATAGATGGACCATTTTAGAACACGGGGCATATGTATGAAAAATATATCTGTATATATAAACTCAAACCAAACCCACCGCCAATGAATCAATTCCAACTCATAGTGACCCTATAGGACACAGTAGAACTGCCCCATAGGGTTTCCAAGGAGCAGCTGGTAGATTCGAACTGCTGACCTTTTGGTTAGCAGCCGAGCTCTTTATCATAATATATAACTAATAGTAAAATATATGGTGTTACTATTATACGTATGTATAATAGTTGTTACTACTATACATACGTATAATGGTTATATATATATATGTATAATAGTATATATAGTAACATATACATGTATGCCTCACACAACTATGTATATTGTTCTAAAATAGGTAGGAGAGAAGAAAGACCAACCAATCTGTTAGTTAAGGATAGAGTCCTACTTGTATTGGCAGCTGTAATCATTTATTAATTGTAACTATGATCTTCTAAAATTATTCGAGTTTATTTGCCTTCAGTAAGTGGGAATTTCACAGTCTTGCTCTTTCTGGGGTGGGTGCTGTGGGTAGTGAGATTGTGGGATGCTCAACATCAGGATGCAATTTTATAAAAGTGCTATCATCATCAAGTTCTGGGTCTTAGATAGAGTACAAATGCTTGTCTTTAGAACATATATCTATAAATATGATGCTCATTAATATAGTTCTTATTACTCTTCTGTATAATGGGTTATAAATTACAGTCTGGACATTGGGTCTCTCACTTTCCATTATAAAATTAGTAAGAATTTCCAGCTGCAAACCACTGGTAGGAAAGTTGTTGCTAAAGCAAGAAAATCATAGAGCAGAGGTAGGAAGCCTTGGAAAATTCTGGCTTTTAACTTTTGGGGAGCAGAGAGTTACTTGTCTTTTATTTATCTTCCTCCTGATTCCAGTAGAAGCAAAGGGGAGAATGACAGAGGATGAAAGCATTTCCTCAAACAGCAGTAAGGAACACAGGCATGAGAAGGGTGACATATGTTTACAACAAACAAATATCTATGTCTGTTGGTTTGACCTTCAAGGTGTCAATAAGAAAGCAATGAAAGAAGGGTGACCTGCTGATATGCTTTCATGAAAGAAGCGTGTCACTTAATTCTGAAACTACAGCATGTTCTAGAAGAATTTGGCTAGAAGAATAGCCAACAAGTTGTTGAGATTTCAGTTCATTCTTTTAAGTAGCTTGAACAGAGACCAAAATACATAATATCAATCCCAATATAGTCACTTACTTGTTTAACAATATTTTAGCATTCTTGGGGTGATACTGACCTATATTTTTTTTTCACTGTTTAGTTAGTGACCATAGTGACTTCCTTAACCAAATTTTAACAAAAGGAGGTAGACAGAGAAAGAAATGAAAAGCTAAGCATTTGCGTTATGAGATAACATTTATGGATTCATCTTTTTGACATCTCTTCCTTATCTTTGCCTGTTTCCATTGTAAGGCAGGAGTAATAATTGGAAACTTGAAAGCAATTTGATTTCCATTATGCTTCATGTGTGCTTTATGAAGTGTGCACTCTATATAGATGACATAGGAGAGAGGAAGACCAGGGCTACCTTGCTTCAGGAAAAGCCGTGAACTTCAGTGTCCCTAACCACAGTTAGCAGTGAGCTGGGGACTCATAGAAAATTTATTCTGTGATTTATCTAATCAGAGGGTTCATAGCAAAGTCAGGAAGGGGTTTGTCCAGGTTTGCAGGTGCTCTGATGGTCTAACTCACAGCCAAGGGCCTAACAAAGAGGCATAGGGGAAAATCAGAGATTATTGTCCCTCTGTCAGGAATTGCAAAGTTACACTCACCCTGATTTGAGCTTCTTAGTGCATTTTTTATTCTTTGTGTCCTCCTCCCTCATAATGATACTTAGTGTAATGCTCTGTATACACATTGGCCTTTCGACAATTGTGGCAGGTTGGAAATATGGCAAACTTGAAATAGGAGGACTTGGGAGTGAAGACCATAAAAATTCACCACTCAGATCTGCTGTGCGAGCATAATTGGCAGATGGTCCTGCTACGGCATTCTGAATCCACCCCTGGGTTTGCACAGGGCTCTGCTTCCTATAGTAAGACAGGTCCATTCCTGAGAGGTGCAGTAGTTTTTAGTTGGGTACCTTTGGCTTGAAGACTCTCTCTAGGCCTGGCTGACACTTTGTAGAGCTGTGCTACAGTCTGAGAACCTTTTTACCAACTGTCTTCCCTTCCCTCTCACCTTTCTCAAGTGTCAGATCTGCATTGCAAGCTGAAGGCTTTTCCAGCCACCTCTGTCCCTTTTGCCCCTGTTTTCTCTAATAACTCTCTGGCAGGGCTAGTATTGTCTTGTCATCTACTCCATGGAGGACCTAAGCTAACATAAGAGGGACGGAGACTTTCCCCATGGTTGAATGCTCTAAATCTGAGTATAAATAATGCATTAGGGGAGACCAAGGGAATACAGACACTCAAATGGAATTCCTAACTGTGCTTGGCCATTTTTTCTCTCCCTCAACACCTTTACCTCTACCTAGCTCTAGAGCAGGAATCAGTAAACTTTTGCTTAAAGAGCAAGATAGTAAATGTTTTAGGCTTTATAGACAATATGATCTTCGTTGCAACTGCTGAACTCAGCTATTATACTTCAAAAGCAGCTATGAGTAATACATAGATGAATAAGCATAGCTGCGTTTCAATAAAACTTTATTCAATAAAACAGGTGACAGGCTGAATTTGGCCCACAGGGTGTAGTTTGCTGACTCCTGGTCTTTCAAGTTCATATTGGAAACTTCCTCTTACTGATTTATTCAGTCATTTATTTAGACCCTGGAAACTGAAGATTTAAGCTAAAAAAGAACAAGAGGGTCTATGTTCTGCATTGGCATCTGCTGCCTTAGAAATGTCTCACCTTGCATCGGCATCCAGTCCTCTTCCCTGGGGATCCTGTGAATGTCTATGGTGCTCACTCCCACTCCGTTTGTTTCATTTATAAATTGCTAAGCACCACATTTCCTGTTCTAACAAATGAAGCTTCATTATTTTTTTTCCTCATTGCTGGAAATCTTAAAAAATGAAACAAGAGGATGGCTGCGTTTTACAAAACTTCTAGCAACTACAATAGGAATCACCATGACAACTCACTTTTTTTGGGTTAAAGCGTTTTGGAGTGGGAGCTTGACAAGGGGAAAAAAAAAATTCTGCATAGCTAACCAAGGTTTTGACTTTATCTAGAAAAAGTACCCTGAAATTTTCCCAGAGGTGTAGGGGTTGAGAAAAGGAAGCAAGGCTGATGAAGTTCTTGCGGCTGTGAACAAACCCAAGTAGGAGGGATGTCAATCAAGTGCCAAAGTAGTCTCTGCAGCTGCAGGTGAAATGAGAAGGTTTTATTCCCTGATTGCACTTAATTGGTGGGGAATAGGGATGTTTTGTAATTAGTGTTTTATACACTTACTGGTGCTTCATTTATATCCTTTCTTGGATATCACAGTTGGATTGTACCTTTCTGGAAAGGAGGAGTTAGAAAAGGGCAATGGGCCTATTTGGATTGGCTTCAGCATTTGTAATTTCAAACTCAGAGATAGGAAGGGTGAGAATGGTCTTGATTCCTGGACAACAATTCATGATGTGGGCAGCACAGACCTTGACATTAGCTCTTGAGAGAGATCTGTGACTCAGAATGGAATTCAAAGCCATCCCTTTGTCTTTTGGCACTTCATCCTGATCCTTTGTCCTTCCCTTTCTGTTCATTCTTGTTGAGGACTGAGCCAGAGAAAAGTGTCAACCCACAAAATAAGTATAAGTTAGTAAAGTCTTCATTTACATGGAGACTCTTAAAAATGGCAATAATGTGCAATAACACTTTTACTGTAGTGTCCACAGTTGTGAGGTTTATTCATCATATTAATGACAGCATAGCATTTAGTTAATGTAAATCATTAGTGATGATATTTATGAAGTGATGGATTAAAGATGATCACAATGAATACTCACATAATTAATATATATTATCTCATTTGATTTTCACAACAACCTGTGAAGTTGCCATTTTGTAGATTAGAAAATTTAGGCTCAGAGTTTAATTCCGAAAATTTGTACAGTTGAAATTGTTGACTAGTCTTCTAGGTTCTAAAGACTGGGACACAGTGGTTAGGCATAAGGACTCTGAAGCTATATGATCTGTGTTTGAATCCTGGCTTTGCCCTTTGTGTGACAAGTTACTTAACCTCCCTTTGTCTACTTCACAGGGTTATTAGGAGGATTAAAAGGGCGGTGTTTGCATAACGTTTAGAACCATCCTTGGCGTAAGTACAACTTTAAAACAAAAACCAAACCCCTTGCCGAAAGTCAACTCCAACTCACAACGACCCTATAGGACAGAGTAGAACTGCCCCATAAAGTTTCCAAAGCTGTAAACTTTAGGGCAGCAGACTGCCACATCTTTCTCCTGTGGAGCACCTGGTAGGTTCAAACTGCCCACCTTTTGGTTAACAACCAAGAGCTTAACCACTGTGCAACCATAGCCCCTTAAGTATTACATTGTTGTTGTCGTTAGGTGCTGTTGAGTCATTTCCAACTCATAGAGACTCTATGTACAACAGAACGAAACACCGCCCGGTCCTGCACCATCTTCACAATCCTTGTTATGCTTGAGCCCATTGTTGCCACTGTGTCAATCCATCTCTTTGAGGGTCTTCCTCTTTTTCACTGACCCTCTACTTTACCAACCATGATGTCCTTCTCCAGGGACTGATCCCTCCTGATAACATGTCTAAAGTATGTGAGATGTGCTCTTGCCATCTTTGCTTCTAAGGAGCATTCTGGCTGTATTTCTTCCAAGCAGATTTGTTCATTCTTTTGACAGTCCATGATGTAGTCAATATTCTTCACCAACACCATAATTCAAAGGTGTCAATTCTTCTTCAGTCTTCGTTATTCATTGTCCAGCTTTTGCATGCTTATGAGGCACTTGAAAACACCATGGCTTTGGGTCGGGCACACCTTAGTCTTCAAGGTGACATCTTGTTTTTTAACATTTTAAAGAGATATTTGGCAGCAGATTTGTCCAATGCAATGCGTCTTTTGATTTTTTGACTGCTGCTTCCATGAGTGTTTGTTGTGGATCCAAGTAAAATAAAGTCCTTGACAGCTTCAATCTTTTCTGTTTATTATGATGTTACTTATTGGTCCAGTTGTGAGGATTTTTGTTTTCTTTATATTGAGGTGTAATTCAGACTGAAGGCTGTGGTCTTTGATCTTCATCAGTAAGTGCTTCAAGTCCTCTTAAACTTTCAGCAAGCAAGGTTGTGTTATCTGCATATCGCATGTTGTTAATGAGTCTTCCTCCAATCCCGATACCTTGTTCTTCTTTATATAGTTCAGCTTCTCAGATTATTTGCTCAGCATACAGATTACATTAGTCTTTGTAAATTTACCTAATCTCTCAAACCTTCTATTTCTATTTATCTGCAAAATAGAGATGATGATAGTAGGCACATTATAGTTGGAAGGCTTAATCAGACTGAGTGCAAAGACCTTCATGTAGTGCCAGGGACTTACTAAGGGCTCAATTTTGTTACTATTATGTTTGTTTTTGTTGTTTTATTATCTTCTTATATGGAGCTGAAATCTATGCAAAGACTCAGTTCAACACTGAAATATAGACATGTGTGAATAGCTAATATGGATAATATGTCTGATATTTTAAAGTTATTAGGAGAACACAGAATGAATCTGGTGGACTAAAACAGATTTCAACTATATGTTTAAGGACATCTCTTCTCATAAAGATACATCTTGTTCAGACACTAGACAACTTAAGAATAATACGAAGTTGACTGTAAAGATACTACACTCCAAGTGGACCGATGTATAAAATATTAGAACCTTCCTTAAGTGCTGGAATTGTAGCACATCATTTGGACAGCAGACATTTAACAGTTCTAAATTAAGGCAGAGTTCTTGCAACACCCAGCACCTTTGCATGTGAAGGGAACTTGTGAAATATCCCAGACGGCTTACTAAAAAAGACCTAGGGGAAATTCCTACAACCTACAAGTAAAACTGCAAGGGCTGGACACACTCCCCTGTAGCTGCCATTGTGAATACATCAACCTACAGTTATCATGACGCGGGCAGACATGGGGCTTGTGCCATGATCCAGCCCCTGCCTGCATCCCTAACTGTATCTCTTGCCCCCTCCTCTTTTCTCTCCTTCACTTGTGCTGGACTTTTCTCATTTCTACCAGTTAGCCATGTTCGTTCTCACTTTCAGGCCTTTGCACGTGGTACCCTTTCTGTGGTAAATGTTTTTTCCACACCTCTTGGTTAACTCCTATTCATCCTTCTGCTCTTAGTTTAGGCATCATGTCTTTTTTTTTTTTTTTTAATTGTAATTTAGATGAAGGTTTACAGAACAAATAGTTTCTCATTAAACAGTTAGTACACATTGTTTTAGGATAATGGCTAACAACCCCACGACATGTCAACACTGTCCCTTCTCAACCTTGAGTTCCCTATTACCAGCTTTCCTGTCCCCTCCTGCCTTCTAGTCCTTGTCCCTGGACTGTTGTGCCCCACTAGTCTCGTTTTGTTTTATAGGGCTGTCCAATCTTTGGCTGAATGATGAACTTAGGGAGCGACTTCATTACTGAGCTAAAACGATGTCCAGGAGCCATACTCTCGGGCTTTCTTCAGTCTCTGTCAGGCCGGTAAGTCTGGTCTTTTTTTGTGAGTTAGAATTTTGTTCTACATTTTTCTCCAGCTCTGTCCAGGACCCTCTGTTGTGATCCCGGTCAGAGCGGTCAGTGGTGGTAGCCGGCCACCATCTAGTTGTACTGGACTCAGTCTGGTGGAGGCCGTGGTAGTTGTGGTCCATTAGTCCTGAGGACTAATCTTTCCTTGTATTTTGTTCTCTTCATTCTTCCTCGTTGCTGAAGGGATGAGACCAGTGGAATATCTTAGATGGCTGCTCACAGGCTTTTAAGACCCCAAAGGCTACTCACCAAGGTAGAATGTAGAACATTTTCTTTATAAACTGTGTTATGCCAATTGAGCTACATGTTCCCTGAGACCATGGTTCCCACAGCCCTCCGCCTGGTAATTCAGTCCCTCAGGGAGTTTGGACGTGTCTATGGAGCTACCATGACCTTTCCTTGTACAAGTTGTGCTGGCTTCCCCAGTACTGTGTACTGTTTTACCCTTCACCAAAGTTACCACTTATCTAATGTTTATTTAGTAGACGTCATGTCTTAAAGGAGGACTTCCATGATCCCCCAGATGAGGTTAGGGCCCTCAGAGATAAACTCCCAGAGCACCTATATTTCCCCCTTTTATAGCACTCATCTCTCTTGTAATTATTTTTCTTACTATATTTTTAAAGAACTACATGCACTAAAATAATGTAGCTTCCTTGAAGGCAGAGACAATGTTCACTGTGTATTCCCAATTCTCACCACAGGACTTGACATGTAGTAAAAAACAAAAAACAAGCCTGTTGCCGTCAAATTGATTCCAACTCATAGCAACCTTACAGGACAGAGTAGAACTGCCCCACAGGGTTCCCAGGGAGCAGCTGGTGGATTCTAACTGCTGCCCTTTTTGCTCAACAGCTGAGCTCTCAACCAATGCACCATAGTAGGGGTACATTAAATACCATATTTCATTTAATCTATGATGTATTGATTGTAAGACACACCAATATTTCTTGTACTCCTAAGAAAAAAAGAAAAATGCTATCAATTAAAATATGACATGATGATTTTTTTATCATTTAGCACTTTTATTTCATATTTATTAGAAGATTTCTTTTTGTCTTATTTAGACACAGATTTTAATCCTATGTCACTCTTACACATACATAAAAAGGAAAAGTTAAATAAATCAGTTAGTATGCTATTAAAACATCTTCATATTAAGAGTCTGACACTTCTGAATAATTTTTTCACACTTAGCATATTCATTCTATTTTTTCCCACAAAATATTATCCTCTGTGCCATCAAGAGCTTTGGTGATGACACATTCTTTTCAAAGATGATCCACTATTGTCTCTGAGAATTTCTTGCAAATTTTACACCCGTTTCTCACGTAGAGAGGCACACACACCTGGGCAGTGACAACCCCATCATGACAGCTGCCTGGCCAAAGTGATTTTAAAATACGTCCTCTTCTCAGAGATAAAAACAGTGAAAAAAATGGAAGCAATGAGACACGGCATTTGCTAAATAAATGTTGTTGTTGTTGTTGTTTGTTGTTAGGTGCCTTCAAGTGATGGAAGAAGTTCTATGTATGTGAGTAGCTAAAGGAGGGAGGTAGGGAGCAATAACATTTTGTGCTCAATGTGTCTGTGAAGAAATGAGACATGCGTATCAGATTGGTTATACACAAGCCTCTGCGAGGGCTTCGGAGGTTAACATAGTGATGTTGTACCCTCATTTTCTTCTGCTTCCTCCCTCTACATGGCTGGAGGGAAAAAAGGGCTAGGGTTTTACTTACATGGAGGAAGCTTGGTTTTCTTTTTTTTTTTTTTGGACTACGGCACTTTTTTTCTTCAGTCTCCTAAAACTCTCACTCTAAGATCTGACTGAATGTCTACATAATAACTTAGGATACTAATTCTGTTAAGAGTTGAGGATAAAACCAGGAATTTAATCTAGCCAAATCCCTTTATTTTATAGAAGAGGAAATTTGTTATCCATACAGATAAGAGGCAACCTCTTCCCAGCTGCATATGGACAAATATTTACCAGTTGTTGATGAGTCAGTTCTGACTCATGGCGACCCCATGTGTGTCCAAGTAGAACTGTGCTCCATAGGGTTTTCAATGGCTGATTTTTTGGAAGTAGATCACCAGGGCTTTTTCCAGAGGCGCCTCTGGGTTGACTGGAACTTCTAACCTTTTGGTTAGCAACCAAACATGTTAGCTGTTTGCACAACCCAAGGACTTCGGGGGCAAATATCAAGCAGACTAAATTGAGTAGATACTCTAGTGAAAGGTCTTAAGCTAAGTGCTTGGGCAGCCTAACCTCATGCTATGTGAATCTATAATATACATTGTTTGAAAGTATCTTAATAGGGAGAAGAGGGATTCAAAAAGATAATTATCAACAAAGGAGGAAGAGTGTACTTGAATATTGTTAATAACTTACAATAGACTGATTGTACTTGTAAAAACGGTGCCAACTGTAAAAATGGCTTGGTGGGGGTGTCTGACCTCCTCTAACTTCACAAGGGGGAAGGAGAATCAAGATCAAGAGCCCAAAGCTGATTCCTATGAGGCGGAGGTGAGACATACTTAACTCTCTCCAAACTTTTTACCAATTCTGACACCAGCCGTCCATCTCATGGCATTCTCTACTTCTCTGCTGGATTTGATAATTTGTTGCAATGGCCACACAGAACTCACTGGTTATACTCACAGTTAAGGAGTTTATTAGGGAAGTAACAGGTTACAATTTAGGATCAAGAAGGACTCAGGATATAGTTCTTCAGTCAGGGCAGCCTCTTCTCAGCTGTGCCTATAGGCAGGCCTCTCTCTGGCCCTCAGCCTTGGCCCCTTGGTCCTTCGACCTGGCTTCTGCCCTGCTTGGGCAAGTGTTAGAAAGCTCTTTAGCTCTGCCAGTAAGTGCCCGGAGGCACTGCGCTCTGCCTGTAAGCCTGGCCTAAAGGCGTTCAGCTCTCTCGCTCCATGGGCTGGTGAGCCTAGCTCTGCCAAGTTTCTGAAGGCACCCTACTCTACCAGGAAGTCTCCTGCCCAAAGACACACAGCTCTCTCATTCTGTGGGCTGGGAAGCCCACTGCACTGTCTCCTGCCAGTGTCCTGGTTCTGCAGCTTCTGCTGCCACCCTTTCTCTGCTGCTGCTTCTTGCTGTCTCTCACCATCTCCGGTGTCACAGCCCTCTCTCTCTGGCTCCTAGCTCTAGGAGGTTCTCAGCAGAGGGATCCCAGGTCCAAAGGATGTGCTCCACTCCTAGCTCTTCTTTCTTGGTGGTAGTGAACTTCCCACTGTCTACCTCTTGAATGGCTCATTTTAAGCCTAGCAGGATGGCAAATCTGACCAATCCTCTTGTTAGGGTTCCATACACTTTATTTTCATGGTCCTACCCCCACAAGGGTGTCATGAACTTTATTTGCAATATTAGCTAGCTATCCAATCCCTTTAGTGGGCCACACACACCTCATTTGCATAGTCCCACCCAATCATACAAGACCATGGCAAGAAAGCACATATAAAATGATCCATTACACCACAGTACAATTACCAAATTTTTGCCCAAATAATGTGCGCCTTCTACGTTTGTTTGCCAACCGTGCTCTCCCTGCTTAAGGTATTTTTGTAAGCATGCTATGCTAATTTTTTTTTTTTTTTTTTACAGCAACATGTAAAAAAAAATTGGCATAGGGGCTACAAAAATACTTCATGAGAGGAGGGCACAGTTGGCAAACAAATGTAGGAGCATGTTATATGCATAAAAATATGGTCTATGGTATTTTTCAAGTAGTCCCAGCAGTAACTAAATCCTCCTTCAAACCACAGCCACTCTTCTTCTCAATGTCCTCAAGAAAGATATACCCCAAAGGCAAGACTGAAATGTTTTGTTGTGAGCATAATTTAGTGTAGAATTCTGTTTAAAAAAACTCTGATTTCTTGGACTGGAGAACAGGGCCCAAGTCAAGACCCAAAGGCTTCTTTCCTTGCCATGAATTTACACTCAGTTACCAGCTGATTATGCAAGATGACAGTACACAGAAGATAAGAAACATGACATTTTTCAGGTGTTTATTTCTTTTTGAGTAAATCTGAACCATTTACGGTACCCCATAAAATCATATATCTCATAAAAATTTAAATTATTGGTACAAAATTGTACACATTTTTCTTTCTAATTAAAAATATATCTTCTGTATTGTAGACAGAAAATTATTATAAATTTTGTTTGTCTTCTCCCTCTTTTTTCTACCCTACATCTTACTGCCTCAACAGAGAATTTTAATTCCACTATTGTGTTTGATTTCCTTGGAATCTTTAAAACACTCATACTCACTCATACCTTATAGAGTTTTTTAAATTTTTTAAGTAATTTTAGTTTGCTGTCATTTCCTCTAGCTTATGTTCTTCATATGGGATTCTTTGCATTATAGTAGTCATGTTCTTTTCTAGGCTTGTCTTCTGATTCTTATAGTAAATTGGATTTAGACTATGCTTTTCTGTGTCTTCATTATCATGCTTTATTTTTCCCATCCCACAGATTTTCTTCATAGCCTGTAACTAGCTTGTTGTTTACTCTTCCTTGAAGGAAATGTACGTATACCTGGTGTTTGTTAGGAGCCCTGGTGGTGCAGTGGTTAAGAGCTCAGCTGCTAAGCAAAAAGGTTGGCAGTTCAAATCCACCAGCCACTCCTTGGAAACCCTATGGGGCAGTTCTACTCTGTCCTATAAGATTGCTGTGAGTCGAAATTGGCTCTACAGCAATGGTTTGCTTTTTTTTATTTTTTATTTTTGGTGTTCGTAAACCAACAGGTATCTGGGTTGCCCTTGATCTCACTCACCATCCACCTGAGTGTTTGTTCTGTTCAATCTTCTCATATATATAGCTAGCGAGGAAATTTTTGCACATAATGTCTGTTTCATTTCTAGAGTTTAAAACAACCCTATTGAGGCTCAATCACTTAACATCCTCATTCTCAAGCTCTCTTTCTGAAACGAATCCTTATCCCAACTTTCTTTTGCAAGAATCTGAATCAGTGCAATGCATGAAAATGAATAATACTCAGAATATTCTACTATTAAGGTTCTTATTTTTCCACATACTTAAAACTCATTCCTACTTCCTGGCCAGTTGTTTTTCGAGTCTTGTAATCTTTTATGGACATAAAAAGAGAAATAGGATGGAAGGGTCAGACATGCTGGGGGAAGGAGAAGCATAGGAACATCCCATTGGTTGCCTCAGAAAGCAGAACCCATGCAGGATTCAGGCTCAGTGTCTTGGTTAGTTCTTCTTTCTGAGTGGGACAAACACTGAGAAGTCATTTTCCTTTCCATTGTCTTGACTTGTAGAACAACAGGTTTTCTCTCTTTTCAGAAGCAAAGTATGTGTGAGACAATGATTGTGTTTCCCAATCCCTTTTTGTTATTTCAATTCTAGTTGTAGACAATTGTATGAATTTTTATCTTTCTCTGACTACCATGTGGGCAGTGGCTATGTCTGTTTTACCATTTTACTTCTGGTATAAACATGATGTCTAGATTATCCTGTTAAATAAATAACTTATTTGATAGATGAATATCACCATTGTTACATTACTTGGGTATTAGAAAAAACTGTATCAAAGACAACTAATTCAAAGGAATTTTAAATTGGGAACCTGTTTTTATTCCCATTTAAGGTTGGCTTCATTCAATTTCAGTGCCAATTTTAATTTCCTTCCCATCAGTAATATGTATATAACTACAAAAAAGAATAAAAATATGATTTGGAAAACTTCGATGCAGTAAATGATATGATTGCATTAAAATCAATCATTCATTCTACAGACGTGTATTGTATGCCTATTATATGATTGACACTATGCCATGGTGGAATTCTTTCCAGTTCCATGGGGAGTAGGAAGGATTCATGGCTTAAAGCACTGGCTCAAATCCAAGACAGAATAAGTAGAGATAAAATTGAAGCATAAATTAAAATGCTCAGAGACTAGAACAAAATGATTTACCAGTGAAGTTGTTGGAAAAACATCATCACATGATTTCAAGGAGTCTGAGTTTATGTCAGAGGAGTGATGTACTGAAGGATAGTATAACCTTAAATAGTAATTACAAAATTGGAAACCTTCTATTAAGTAAGGTATTTAGAGGAAGAAAGGGTCTAAGCAAGCAGGATTTGAAGATTATAGTGCTTAATGACTCTCTTTGAAAGTCGTATTTAATGTACATTCTCTTTTATTCAAAACGTAGATCTTATCGCTAGAAATCTTTGTATATTCTCTATCAAAACTGTGACATACCTCCACTATTTACTTCAGAAACAAATTCTACTCCCACCAATGTTGGCTTCATTTTTTCATTCCCTACATGTATTGCTCAATATAATCTAAGTGTTTTAAATTTATTTCTTTATATTCTCATTTAGAAGTGGAATCTATTGTCACGACTTCTATAAAAGTTTAAATAGTGACGACTTGTATCTGTCCATCTATCTGTCTGTCTGTCCGTCCATCTATCCGTCTATCTATCCATCTGTTTACCTATCTATCTCTCTATCTACTTACCTACCTACCTATCTATCTATCCTTGGGTAATTTTAAAATTATATATATTTTTTTAATTTAAATTGAGAAACTATAATATACCCAAGACTGTTCTTGAGATTTTATTTATACAGGTGCTCAGGTGTCCTGTGGGTGGAGATATAAAAAATTTCACTATGTTGCCATATCTTCTAGTTTCCCGAATTACTGCTCCGCTCAAAGCAAGTATTTATAGTGCATTATCCTGAGATGGCTCTTTTAAGGATGATAAGAATTTATCATTATTCCAGTTAGCAGATATCTACCACTAGACAGAGTAAAAGGAAAGCATGATATGATTAAGAGTATTACACTGTGATGATACTTGGATTTGTTTCCTTAATGTAATTTCATCTCTTAACTACTTTTTAGAAAGCCACACACAGCATTATAATAACCACTAGATTCCACTGCTGAAAGGTGCCCTAGTCCTGTGCTGGGGATGGAGATGCTTCTCTCTAAAAGGTGTTTAAGTTTGCTTTTAAAGTTAAACACAATTTAAAAAGTATCAGATAAAAATAACAATAAAGAATGTGCAATTTGATTTTTTGTTTTCATGCTATTAAACTAGCGAATTAATATACTGATTTAATTCTGAGTTTCCACATAACTTTGGCAAAAGGGAGCCAAGTGGCTTCATATGGTCTAATTAAAATAATAATGCAAGCTCATCTGTAGAGACAAACTTCAAAGCACAAATTCAACGAGACATCCATTGTGTGAGTCTGTATAAAGACTATTGGGTAACATAACTAGTAATGTTTTCGATTAGGATTTTGCAAAGGACACATCCATGCTGTTGAAAAGGGAATTTTATGTATCCATTGTCTAGAAAACTTAAGGAAATAATGTTAAATCATCACTCAGCAGTGACATTTCTGCAGGGAAATGAGATGGGTTCTGGAATATTACTTCCTGATGATATTTCTTAATGCAGGAATTTAGTTTACAGAATCTAAGGGAATGACTATTTTGAATGCCTGTTATATTGTTTCTCTGACAGATCAGTTGTTTAAAAGGTTCTATTGGCAAATGCCGACTCTGAGATGCCTCCTGGTCTATTTATCTGATGAGAACCTGGATTACAGCTATTGTTAAATGAATACGATTTATTACTTAAAACGAGGCTCACAAATTTAACTATCAGTTGATCATTCTATAAAGAAAGCTCTCACCTTCATCTAGTCTGTGACGCTTTACTCTCTTGGTGTTTCTCCCATTTCTATAACCTTTTTATTTTGATTTTTCTTCAGCCCTTCTTTAAGTGTTTGGTGCTTTACAGCATTGTATTCTCACTGTGTGAACACCGCCTGAGACATTATATTCCCTCTCATCAACTGTCATGAACATGCTGAAGACTTCTAAATCTATATTTAGATTTATATCAGGGATATGTCTCCTGATATCCAAACTTTTAATTCCCACCATATCTTCTCCTGGATCCACATATGTATGTATAAATAGGCATTGAGAGCTCTATTTCTCCAAAATCAAATTTATCAGATTGGCCCTTACTCTTATTACTTCTCCTGTTTCTTCAGCTGATACCACTATTCACCCAGTCATTCAAGTGAGCCCACTGGGAGTCATCTAAGATGTATCTCCCTGCCTCATCTTCCATGTCTTACGTTACAAAATTCTGTCAGTTTTCCTATTCTTCTTCCTTTATGGTAATCGTCCTAGTCTAGGTTCTAACAGCATTTAAATGGAACTATTTTAACAACAACCCTCCACCCTACACACAACACTAGACCAGAGCTCCTTAATAACATAGATTTTTATCTCATTTTTGCATCTCCAGCACTTATTTCTAGGTGCTAAATAATGTTTATTGAATGGATGTGTGATAGCACAAAAAAAAAAAGTAATTGAATTATGAATGACTGTATTTCTAGATGCTTAAAAAGGATAGAGTTTTTCCACTTCATTCCTTTCCCTTCCCTCAGCTTCTTAGAGATTTCCACCATTGCTAACCTGGCTGTTTTTTTTGAATTTTGTAATAGGGAATTAAGATAAGAAGAAAGAGAGATGGAAGGGAAGCCTTGAGATAAGACTTGAGGAGGAATTACTCAGAGAATCTTTGGAGGAGATTTGAGAGAGGCAGGTGTAGTATATGAATAGAATGGATGAGACAGAAAAGAGATTTTAGAAAATGTTGCTGTGGTCTAGAAATTCCCTGTACGTGTTGAGACATTCAAGTAAAAGAGTTATGCAATATATAATTTGAAATTAATTTTTGCCTGTGTGAACACCCTGACAAAGGGGTCACAGATTCAAAGGAGATACAAATAATTGAAAACAGAATACATAAATGAGTGAATGAATGATGAATGAGTGGGTAAGAGCCTGACCAGCATTCTCATCTGGGTGAAGGGTATTTCATACCTGCATAGAATTTACTACAGTGTCCACAGGTAATAGCTTGTAACCAGACAATTCTGGTTGATATGGAGCAGACAATTTCGATTTAAGTATGTTCAAGATCAGGTGATAATTATTCTATAATAGCAAAGGACTTTAGTAGAACGATATACCCCAGTGAGCCTACTTGAATAAAGTTATATGTGAATGTATGGCAACACTGAATGAAGTAACCTGTTAGATGAGATTATTTAATGTTTTCCAATGAAATTGTATTTGCAAATATGATGATTTCAATTCTAATGTAGTTGGTACTGAGCTTTGTAAGTGTGTTTGTTTTCTTGTTAATTATTAGTTCTTTTATTTGGCTGCCTTTTCACCTTTTAGTTATGATAGTACGATTCTTATTTTCTTAGCAAAGAATGACTTTTTTTTTTTTTTGCTCTAGCAGATACATCCAATCACATAGTAACTATTTAAGTATGTGTTGTAAATTGGGGGCATTAGGACAAAGACTTGGTTTTCATAACACTGTGAATGGATTTATTTCTGTCCCAAGTTTACTTTTGTTCACAATGATATGAGCAATTTTATTAGAAAATGACCTCAAGAAAGCATTGATAGTGTAAGAGCTAGAGAATGATGATGCCATTTAGTTCACAGATAGTTCTTCTTTATGAATTTGAAACATGTTGAGTGGTTGGCAAAAGCTGAAAATAATGTTTCCTTATCTTTATATTGCTGATAACTAATTCACTGCTAAATACCAAGTAGAAACGCCTGTTGAGTACATATGCAAGATATTAGATTAAGAAACGTAGTCATAATTTTGTCTGAGGAGAAACCTGGGGAGTGGGAATATCTAGTGTGGCAACTGATTTATAATTTAAGATAGTCTTCCTTTATAAAGATTATATAGACAACATTTTATCTTTATTCTGAGGAATTAAGTGGGTAGTTTGACAGTCATTGGATTCCATTACTAAGGACTAGTTCTGAACCCTGAATGATTTGATATTTTAAAGTATTGCTATGCCCCTCCCCATTTTCAGTTTGGGGTATTGATCATTTGTTTTAAAGTAGATGGAGTCACTAAATCCCAGCATCAGGGTCCCTAGGATTTTTGGAACGGTGCTGTCTAATATGATAGCCACTGAACATGGTTTCCATTGAGCCTTCAAAATTTGGCTAGCCTGGATTGACATGGGATGTAAATATAAAATGGCACAATGGTTAAGAGCTCAGCTGCTAACCAAAAGGTTGGCAGTTCGAGTCCACCAACCACTCTTCAGAAACCCTAGGGTCAGTTCTACTCTGTCCTATAGGGTTGTTATAAATAGGAATCAATTAGATGGTAACAGGTTTGGTTTTTTTCAATAGGTAAGTATAAAATGCACACCTGATTTCAGAGACTTAATTTGAAAAACAAGAATGAAAGTATCTTTTTTGTCATGTTTAAAAAAATTGTTATCTGAATTTTTATTTATGTGTTATGAAAACATTTTGGATACATTAAATTAAATAATGTACATTATTACAATTAATTTCATCTGTTTTGTTCTAGTTTTTAAAGTGGTTACTAGAAAATGTAAAATTACATACATAGCTCACACTATATTTCTGTGGTCAGCACTGCTCTAGATTAAAGAAAAATTGACAAGGATTGTGAAGTCTAATAATACAATTTGCCAAATACCCTAATAATTTTACTAGCCCCCAAAATTTTGATAATAAATATTCCCAAATGTGTACCTATTAATTTTTTTTTTTTTCCCAAGAAGCTGAGATGTTGATAAAAGGATTTGCTCTTAAATCTTTGGTGACTAAATGGTTTCTTATTGACATTTGGATTTTTAGTAATCCAGCAGTCACAATTGCATTCCAGCAAAGAATAGAATGCCATCTGATCATTCACCTCAAGGGACAGTCAAAATTTAAGTCTCTGTGGTGGAAATGGCTTTAAACAAGAAATCAGAAGACCTGGGTTAGAGCCCTTGCTCTGCCCCTTATAAACTGTCTGCATGTTCTCTACTAATAAATTATGTTTCTGGGAGACAACAATGTATTTCCTTACCTATAAGAAAAGGATACTTATTAACAGCAGCCCAACCTATCCCTAGGATTATTGTGATAATCAAATGGAGTCATTATTGTCAGAGTTTTCAGTGATTTTTTTGGGAAAGCCTTATTACATATATAAGTTTCTATGACCTTTCCATATATGAACAGTGAGATTTTATATATATTTTTTATTATATTTTTGAAAAAAGTAATGCATTTATTTAGTAGAGGTCTTGCTGAATCTAAATTAAACTGAGATTCACTTGTCCTTCTGCCCCTCAATTCCAGCAAGAGATAACTATCTTTTCTGTTTCTGTTCTTCTGGGGCTCATCATTACAGTTATGAATAATTAGCTTATATCTTTCCCTGTAACAACTTTAGAAAGTGGCTAATGACCCCCTAAGGAGCCCTGGTTATGCAGTAGTTTAGCGCTCAGCTGCTAACCGAAAGGTTGTTGGTTTGGACCCACCAGCCACTCCATGGGAGAAAGATGTGGCAATCTGCTTCCATAAAGACTTGGAAACCCTTTGGGGCAGTTCTAGTCTGTCCTACAGGGTCTCTGTGAGTTAGAATTGACTCAACGACGATAGATTTGGTTTTTTGGGCTATGAATGAAAAAGAATTTAGTTCACAAATACTACTTCACACTTGCCTTCCTTTTACCTACCAAGCTATATAGACTATATTACTGTTTAATGCTATATTACTATTTTACTGCTTGTCTTTGTAACTTTAAATAATATGATTAAACCTATCTTTCTCTTTTTGATTAACTAGGCAGTATCTCATGGGTTTCCTTACGTAAAATAAGCACATTAATGTCCCTGTTGTGTCTTACACCTCTCCTTCCCTCCATCTCATAATTCCTTTTAACTATATCAGTTTTTTATATCTTCAAAGTTTATAACATTTTGGTTCAGCCTTAAATTTTGTCTACAGGGTGATCGAGAATCTATAAACACATCTTATGTTATTAAGATTATATAAAAGCGATCACTGCAGAACCTAGTAGTGCGATTCAGTTTCCAGAGAAGGTCTTTGGACAACTCAGCTGAAGCTTCCTTCCTGAAGACTTGACGAACTATACTTACGTGTAGTATACCTAGGTATGGTATAGCAAGCCTTACTTTATTCTATCCCCACAGATAAGTTATACACAAGATGATAATTACACTTCAAGATGTGCTTTAGTCATAGCTTGCACTTTCATGAGAATTTTTGCCTACGTGAAACTTTGTAATCTATCTTAAAGAGAATAGAGGAAACTTTCCTACTAATGCCCACAATAGGAAGATATAAGTTGTGATTATTTATTATTGTTGTCAATCCTCTTAAGATAAAAGAAGTGGGCAGGTCATCTCAAAGGACAGACACAGTGATCTGTGGACCCTGGCCTTGAATGGACCAATGTTTTTAATCCACCCCTGGGGATGGAGTTGGGTGAATTATAAAAAATCTCAGACCTTTGAACAATTAAAAGAGATAGAACTCAGTTGAATGAAGTTTGAGACTCTATTGTGGATAATAGTCTATTGTTTTTTAATATCAAGTTGAATCGAAAATAAAGAGATTTTTTTGGGAAAACTTCAGACTGATATTTGTACCTTAAGCATGTGAATCTTTTACTCCCATAGTAAAATACCTTATTAATTAATTGGGCTCTACAAAGAGAAATTCTTCCCTGATCTACTGCCAAAAACCATTCCCTAAAATTGACCCAAGAGGAGGAAATATAATCCTGTGTTATTAAACCTGTGCCACTTGAAGGAGGCTATTTTAAGCATCAATGCCAAAGGTAATTTTGGAATTGTTCTTGACTGTTTTTCCTTCCTGCCTGCATTCAAACAGAAACTGCAAAAGAAAAAACAAACACGCCTTTTGTTGCCTCTTTCTTCACACTGTTTCTTGCTTCTGTAAGATACTACTTTGCTGAAATACATTTAGAGTTTTGCCAGTGTGAAATGTCTGTAGCAAAAGAGGCCAAACTTCTCCAGGTAGGGCTTCTACTTATCCTGTAGCCTTATGTACCTCGTTACTTGTCTATATTAGCTCTCTGCTGCATTTAATTCTTGGTTTGTTTTGAAATTATTATTTTGCATCCTTGGTTAATATGCTAGGCCTGTGCAAAATTATTTGCATGCATTATTCTACTTAATCTTCCAAAACCTTAATATTGCCATTTTAGAAACGAGAAGAAAATGGATGGAACCAAGGTTTGAGCTCTTGTCTAATTAACTCAGAGCTACCTGGTATCCCACCACCTAAGCTATTTCTCAAGTGTGCACTGTACCCACTGTACGCAGCCTGGAGTATGAGCAATGCCACATAATTTTAGTTTTTCCATTTAATCACTTCACTTCACCTTCCCATATTAGCAGTAAGTCAAAAAATATCCTCGCCCTTAAGCTTTATGTCTTATCTTTTATACTAGACAATAAGCTCTTAGAAGGAATTATCATTTATGATGTCTTTTTATATCCCTTGTGCCTGAAACCATGCCTTGGACCACTAGAAGGTAAGATAACTTCATTTATTGTCACAATGATGATGATAACTGTTAACATTTAGTATTAATAGACTATTTCCATTTCTGTTCCCTTCCCATACTCATTTCTAAAACCTTCAAACTTTGAAAGCTTCCCACGCATTTCTATCCAGATAGTTTGACTTCAGTTCCATACTTCATACTCTGAACCACCACGAGTGGGAAGCTCATCTATCGGAGCTTTAGTTACTTTCTTCTTTTGAAATAAAAATTCATGGCAATCTTAAGGAGTATGCCATAACACAATAACAGGATGAAGCTGAGGCTGAGCGCATCTAACATGCCAAAGTGAAGTTCAACACATTTCTGAACCATAATTCTTAGATAATACAGCCACTAATTAAAGCCCATCTCTGTAGCACACACTTCACAAGCAATAGCACTACACTCAGCAGATAAGTGGATTTTTCTGTAAAACCAGAGAAACCCACATCTGTGCTTTTGCCAATCTATCATCTCATCTAAACTGTTCGAGATATTGAATGACATGCAATGGCAACAGCAATGCGACGTCTAACTGTTTTAAATGCTCTCATTTGGTTTAGTTTTAGTTCCAACCAAAACACTGTAAATCCTGCATGGTGCATACATTTATAAGTGAAATGCAAACAGCGTTATTACGCGGCACTGCAACATCAGCAGGAGAAACCCTATGCTAAGACGTTGCCAGTACACTAAAGAAGCCCCGTCCTTGATCATTCCACCCACCCACTCCCCACCACACGCTCACTTGATTTATATTGTTGAGTAAAAGTATGCATGGATATCTGCAAACACTTATTACTATGGAAGGCCAATCAAGGCCTGAGTTTGCACAGGTAAGACTTTATGCTTTAAAATATTGCAAGTATTATCATGTATTCCAAAAACAAAAAACCAAACCCCTTGCCATCAAGTTGATTCTGACTCATAGCGACCCTATCCCTTAAATTGAGGTGATCCAGACTTACATTTGACTAACAAACCAAACATACTCTAAAAATTAAAGTCACACTAATCTACAATTAAAAAATAAAGTTCTA
Source organism: Trichechus manatus latirostris (assembly GCF_000243295.1). Classification (NCBI taxonomy): domain Eukaryota; kingdom Metazoa; phylum Chordata; class Mammalia; order Sirenia; family Trichechidae; genus Trichechus; species Trichechus manatus. The sequence goes on from NW_004444007.1 coordinate 1,227,538, forward strand.
TCGAATTACTCATCCTTATTGCCTTTCTCCTCATTATAATAAAAATGCCTAAACACCTAAACACACAGTGGTTTTCAAAACACCTCATCACAGATGTGGCATGGGGCATTGACTCATCAGAACAGATGCCTTCAGTTTTGCCACCTGTATGTGTTGGATCCTGGAGAGGTCTGGGAGTCTCATGGGAGGGACTAGGATGACTGTGGAGAAAGGCACTTAGTAAAGGCGTGGGCTAGGATGGCAGCTATTTATCAGCGGTACTGAAACATTTCAATATTTTAACAGCTTATCAGCCAAGTAGTTAACCTTAATAAAAGCTCATTTATAAGGTAGCACTGGAATCATGATGTTTAGAAACTTAGAGGTTCTAATCCAGTAGTGGAAACCTTGGTAGGGTAGTGGTTAAGTGCTATAGCTGCTAACCAAAAGGTCTGCAGTTCGAATCCACCAGGAGATCCTTGGAAACTCTATGGGACAGTTCTACTCTGTCCTAGAGGGTCACTATGGGTCAGAATAGACTCGACGGCAACAGGTTTAATCCAGTGGTAAAAGGGTTTAGAAATTCTCCCAGATTTTGAAAAGATGCCTCAGGTTTGCCAACTAATCTTAAAATGTAACACTAGTAGTTCTTGGAAAAAGTACAGCCAGAATGCTCCTTAGAAGCCAGAATGGCGAGACTTCGTCTTGCTTACTTTGGACATATTATCAGGAGGGACTAACCCTTAGAGAAGGACATAGTACTTGGTACAGTAGGAGGTCAAGGAAAAAGAAGAAGACCCACAACAAGATGGATTGACACAGCATCTGCAACAGTGAGCTCAAGCATAGCAACGGTTCAGAGGATGGTGCAGGACGGGGCAATGTTTTGTTCTGTTGTACACAGGGTCACTATGAATCAGAACTGACTTGACAGCACCTAACAGGAACAACAAGTAGCTCTAGTCTGGTTACCACTGGGAAAACCAATGAGGGAGAAAGTTAATATTTTTTGTGTTCCACATACATCATAATTTCATTATTATCTCAGTAATCTTCTAAGAAAGTTGGTAACATAATTCCCATTTTAAAAGTTTCTAAAAAAGTTTTTGTAAGTCAACTTTATTAAGGTATCTTTACATAGAAACATATGGCCATTTTAGGTGTACAGCTTGCCGAGTTTTGGCAGATATATATGCTCACAGAACCAACACCATAATCAAACCATAGAACATTTCTATCACCCCTGTAAGTTCCTTTGTGCTCTTTCCCTAGCAATGCACCTCCATCCATTGCTCCAGGAAGCATCTGATCTGACTTCTTTCTTGGTGTTATATATAAATGGAGTCATAAAGTATGCAGTCTGCTATGTCTAACTTCTTTTGCTCAGCAGAATACGTAATGTTTTTGAGATCATTCATTTTGTTGTTATCAGTAGTTTGTTCCCTTTTATTGCTGAATTGCATTCCATCATATGACACCCCACAGTTTGTTTATCCATTGTTCACAGCTTTTGACTATTATGAAGAGAGCTACTATGAGAATTTGATTATAGACCTTTGCATGTCCAAAAAAAACCAAACCCATTGCCGTTGAGTCAATTCTGACTCCTGGCGACCCTATAGGACAGAGTAGAACTGCCCCATAGAGTTTCCAAGGAGTGCCTGGTGGATTCCAGCTGCCAACTTTTTGGTTAGAAGCTGTAGCACTTAAACACTATGCCACCAGGGACAGGTATTTTATTATCTCTTAAGAAAATACATAGAAGTGGAAATGTTGGGTCATATGTTAAGTGTACATTTAACTTTTTAAGAAACTGCCAAAGTGTTTTCCAAACGGTTATATAATTTTGCATTTCCACTAGCAATATATGAGAGTTCTAGTTACTCAATATCCCCACCGAAACTTGATATTATTGGCTGTTATAATTTTAGTCATTCCTGTAGATGTGTAATGGTATATTATTGTGATTTTTAATTTGCAGTTTCCTGATGAGCAAATGATATCGAGTATGTTTTCATGTCTTCAAATCTTTTCCCCATTTTTTTTAGCTGATTGACTTCTTAGTTTTAAGTTTTGAGTTCCTTACATATTCTAGGTAAAAGTCATTTGTCAGATCTGTGTAATGTAAACATGTTTTTCTATTCTTTGGCTTGCATTTTAATTTTATTTGTTCGAAAAGACTATCCTTTCCCCATTGAATTAGTTGACCATATATGCATGTACATATAGAAGGAAAAGCATATAGCTACTTATTTCTGGACACTAAATTATTGATTAAATTATATTCTTAGGTCAATACCATACTGTCTCCATTACTGTAGCTTTATAGTAAGTCTTTAAATCAAGTAGTGTGAGTCGTTCAATATTATGCTTTTTTCTTTTTTAATGTTTTAGCTATTCTAAGTCCTTTACATTTCCATATAAACTTTAGAATCAGCTTATCAATTTCTACAAAAAATAAAACTGTTTTGTATTGGAATTGTGATGAACACATAGATCAATTTGAGTAGAGCTGACATCATAATTAATAATATATTGATGTTCTTCAATTTCTCTCAGAAGTTTAGCAGTTTTCAGTGTGCCTGTATTGCACATATTTAAAAAATTATTTCTAGGTATTTTATATTTTTGACATTCTAAATGATAGTTTTTCATTTTTTAATTTCCTTTTTATTACTAGTAAAAGATATCAGTTGATTATTTATATTGATCTTGAATCTTGCAACCTTAACAAATTCAGTTACTAATTCTAGTAGCTTTGTTTTGTAGATTTCACAAGATTTTCTGTGTGCATGATCTTCTCATCTTCCTTTCCAATCTATATGTTTTTTGTTTCTTTTTCTTGCATTACTGCATTGCTTAGAATCTCCCAGAACAATGTTGAATAGAAGAGGTAAGATAGAGTATGCTTATCTCGTTTTCAATTTTAGAGGGAAAGCATTTAGTTTTTCACCAAATGTACTAAGTTACCTGTAAGTTTTTCATGACTGTATTAAGTTACCTGCAGGTTTTTCATGAATATTTATCAGATTGAGAAAGTTCCCTTTTAGTCGGAGTTTGCTGAGAGTTTTTTAATCATAAATGGGTATTGCCTTTTGTCAAATGTTTTTTCTACATCTACTGAGATAAGGATATGGTTTTTCTCCTTTATTATATTAACATGTTGAATTACAATGACTGATTTTCAAATGTTTGACAAACTTGAGTTCCTAGGATAAATCTCACTATGTTTTTATATTGCTGGATTTTATTTGGTAATATTTATTCAATGATTTTGGTGTCTATGTTCATGAGAGCTATTAGCCTACAGTTTTTTTTTTTTTTTTCTTTCTTTCTTGGAATGTCTTTGGCTGATTGTGTTATCAAGGTAATACTGACCTCATGGAACTGGTTGTGAAGTGTCCATCCTCATTGTTGTTTCTGAGTCTATTTTTATTTACTAATTTTTCTCATGGTTATGATTCACAATTTACTTCTTTGGGACATGTATATAATTTTAGATTGGATGATGGATATTTGGAATTTTATGTTGCTGAGTTGTTGTCATGTTGTATTTTGTCTTTATCAAAGATTATTAGTCTTTGTTTGGAGGATTGTCAAAAGTTTTGTGGATTAGCTTAAATTCCTTCAAAGCTTGCTCTTATGCTGTGTAAGGGCTTTACTCTAGGGATGTTTTAGTGCTACCACTAACGTGTGACCCTTCAAGGTGATCAGTGGGAATTTTTCAATATGGCTGATCAGACCTTGAATGTCCCTCTGTCGTGTATGAGATCTAGGAGATCTTAGCTTACAGCTCCCCATTAGTTCTTTGTGTGGTCTCATGGAGTTGTGCACAGCTTAATATCCCATAATCAGCAGATGCTAAGGGGCTCATATATGGGTTCTTTGAGGTCTCTCTCTGTATAGCTCCCTTATTTCTGGTACTCTGCTCCACAAATTCCAGCCACCTTAGCCTCCTTGCTCCAGTCTATTTCTCTTTAACTCAGTGTGACTGCCAAGTTCTGTTCGTGGATCATCCTCTGTGCAGCTGGCCTGGAATGTGCCAAAGCCAGGGCAAACATAGGCCTCCCTGTTTTTATTTCTCTTTTCTCATGGATCACGTCCAACACTTCCTGCTGTCCACTATCTGGAACAATTGCTTGAAATAAATCTTGTTCAATTTTTTTAGTTGTTTATAGTGAGATGGTAAGTCTGGTCTCTGTTTTTCAACCATGGTCAGGATCGTAATGCTTTCATTCCCTTTTATGCTTTCATTCCCTAAGCAAACTGAGGCTGAAAGAGACTAAGTAGTACAGTTATGAGGAAAAGACATTTGAGCATAGGTTGGAATCCAAACTCTTACTGCTTACCAGTTGTGTGACCTTGGGAAAGTTACTTAACTTTCAGTGTTAGTTTCCACATCATTAAAATGGAGATGATGATAATGATGATAGGAGTTATCTCTTACCATTATTATGATGATCAACTGACATGATGACTGAACAGCTTTTAGCACAGTGCCTTGAACATAGTAAGCATTGGATGTATGGTATGACTACTGATACTATCCACGATCACTTTGGTAGAACATCTGACTTTAATTCAGGAAAGCAGTATTGACGGTAAAGTTAGATATTTTTGCATTATTTATTAAAATGCATTTTTTCTTTAGAAAAGTATCCAGAACAGAAAGCAGGCATATTCAGACTCATAGGACAAATTCCCTGGAAACAAGGACAAGGTATACTCATTTAATGGAACATAAGAAATTCTGTTTTGTATTTGTGGGGCTATTTGAAAAGAAAGATCTGTGGATAATCCACTACAAATTTTCAGTACAGGATACCTACTGTTTAATTAATCACACGAATGGATATCTTTAATAATAGACAATAGCAGTTTCATAAGATTGAAACTATAGTCATTCAAAACACAACTGGCTAAGGACATACTCAGTTTTCTTTTAGAGCCCAGAAAATCCTGAATGACCCGAAGTAGGGTTCAACAGAGAAAACCAGGGCAAAACTAGTGTGTTCGTTGTTGAAGTTTCGACCATGTCCTAAGCTGGTCCTCATGAACTTAAATATGGCAGGCAGACAAGAAGTAAAACACACAGTAGTCAGCCAGATGTAATGGAATATTCCAGCTCAGCAGAGGGAATTTAGAAGTCTTTCTCTGCTATTTGATCACAACCAATGTGTCAGCCAACATCTACTTATTCTCCCATGACAGCAGTGCCAGTTAATTAGCTCTTGTTTATGTTTTGACTATTGATAGACTTAAATTATATTCATATTGTCATGCATAATAAACACATAGAAACTCTTGCCTTTGATCTAAATACAGCCTTTTCTTTTCCGTGGTGACATTTGGACTGTGCATCAGCATAAAAAACTTGTAATAAGCCAGTCATAAAAAAATAGATCATCTAAACCAGATAATTAAAAAATGTGATTAATAATAATTTTTGCTTGAAAACAAAAGACTCAATTTCAACAACACTTGATTTATAAAAATGCAGACGTTACCTTTGAGATTGATGTACAAAATGCTATGAACATCTCTGCAGATTCCTCAATCGTTTTAACATTTTGACTTTTTAAAAACGTTAGCGCTATAGTTGTTAGTTAAAAATGTGTTCTTTATGCGTAATTATCGAACTAGAATGGGTTTCATGATCATTAAAAAGCTTTCCCTCTCTCTGACTCTTGTAAACTCTCTTCCAACAATGCTTATGAAAGGTAGAGGAGATGATTTTTCTAGAAGTCAGAATAACATATCAATGTAGTAATTTCAATTGCAGAAAAGTTTGTTTCTCTGCAGTACACCCTGTGTAACAAAGCTTCTGCTGAAAATCATTGTAAAGTATTCTAGGGACATTTGAATACTTTCCTTCTGAAGACAAAGGCTCAATGCTTGGCATGCTTCAGCCATAGTTTTACCTGTTTAAAGACTTCTAGGCTCTAAGTAAGCATGGACATAGCAGCCCTAAAGTGAAAGTGTATGTAGAGGAGATCTTTACCCTTTTCTCTCCCCTTGTGCTTTTCCTTTTTTTTCTATTCCTCATCCTTCTTATCAAAGAAATAAAGAAATGCCAGTTGAGAGACCAATATGCTTGCTTAATGTCCTTCATTAGAAATAGCCCAGACATCAGGAAGCTAAAACCAAATGATGATTTACATAACTGCTAAGACTGGATGTTTTCAAATACACTACAACAAAAGAAAAATTTAAAAGGTAGTTTTGAATACGCCATTCTATCTCTACTATGCTGCCCTTGGATTACTAAAATAAGTTAGCATCAAAATCCGCTTAGGCAATCATAAAAGTTGAAGAGCTGCCACTGGCGTGCTTACTAATTCTTAAGCTTTTCACAGAGCCTTAGCCAATGTGACATGTTGATCCCATGTGTCCAGGAAGTGGTCAAGGTTGATCAGTCAGCTCTGAATGGAAGAATTTGCCCTTGATGGAGTGGCAGCTATATATACATATGGTGTATTTAGGAAAGTGATACAATGAAAATATCACAATTACGTATTGGTGAAGTGTTGATTTTTACAAACCGAAGATTTAGCAATGTTGGTGGAATAAATCATTACATTTCTAAAAAGAAATAAAAAATGCACAGAGATAGTATCAACCAAATGGATTAATGAAAACTGTATCCTGTTATCCTCTTAATGAATGCAGTACAGAGCGTCACAAATGTCCTTTCATCCTTGTCACATAGTGTGAATTACAAATAGAAAGAACAAAGAAATGGTAAACTGACTCCTCCATAACTGAGTCTGATACATGAATCCTTTGTTCCTTTCTCACTTACAACAGTTGCCTTTCATTAGTGAATTCCAGGGTCTCACAATCTAATAATCAATTAGAAAAATATTCATAATTATGAGAAGACAATGCCATTTACATTTTTCACAGTCACATTATGATATTTTTAGTTACCCCAAGCAACAGACCTTTAACTATATCCCATTAGTGATAAGGTGCAGTAATTATTTATTATAAGTAACATGAAAAAATGAATAAAATATCTATATGTACAAAGTAGCATGGCATGAATTCTATCTAATATTTAATAATACACTCGCAAGTTGTCCCTGCATTAACTATAGTGGAAAACAATAAATACAAACAATAAGTAATATAAGAACACTAACAAAGTAGAAAAGTCTCCATGGATGAAAACTGTAGGCTCTTGAAACTTTAAACTCAAGATTAGTTCATGCCTTCCGTGGGCTCATCTGCCTCGACTGTCAGGTGAACTGCTTCACAAATGCCCCTCCTAAAATTTGCTGTCTTAGGGGTGTTCCTATAAAATGTAGCAATGTGCTTCTTTCCATCTCAAAGGGCAGGATGAGTGCAGGATTCTTTTTGATTCTATCAAATTATGGTGTGCCATCGAACATCATTTTATTGGCACAGGAAGCTGGTGCAGACTGGCCAGCAGGTTTGGAGATTCCACAGGGCTTTCTCCCTTTCTACCCCGGACATAGAATCTGAAGACTAAGCCTGTGAACAAAACAAAAAAAAAATTCATGTTCCAAGAAAGTGAAGAAGTAGAGATGCTAGAGGAGATCTTCTTTTTGGTAAGAAATGTTAGTGACTAGCTGAATTATTTCCATACAGTAGAGTGACTAGACATGAAGCATTGGTAGCTCAGTGGTAGAATTCTTGCCTTCCATGTGGGAGTCCCATGTTTGATTCCCGGCCAATGTACTTCCATTTGTCAGTGGAGCCTTGTGTCTTGCTATGATGCTGAACAGGTTTCAGTGGAGCTTCCAGACTAAGATGGACTAGGAAGAAAGGCCTGGTGACCTACATCTGGAAAGCAGCCAGTGAAAACCCTATGAATCACAATGGTCCAACTGTAACCTGTCATGGGGATGGTGCAGGACCAGGCAGCATTTCATTCCATTGTGCATGAGGTTGCCATGTGACTCTACAGCAGCTAACAACACAACAGAGTGACTTGAATGTCCCACAGGCACTTCAAACTCAACATGTCTAAAACAAAAACCACTATATTGTGTGTCACACCTGTCCTCCCTCACCCCATAATCTCAATCTTTGCTATTAGCTCCATCATCCACATTGGTACACAGGCTAGGAGTATAAATATCATCTACAGTCCTGTTTTTCCTCACTCCTCACTGCCCACATCCAACCACTCATCACATCTCAAGAATTTGATCTTCTAAACATTTCTCTATTCTTCCTCTTCAACTCCGTCTCCACTGTACCTGCAGCCCTAATTTAAGCCCTTGTCATTTTCCTATGGGATATCACTATAGCCTTTTGATTTCTGTACTCCCAGTTGTTCTCCTCTTGAATTAGTTTTCCACATTAAACACAGAATGATGTATCTCAGGCACAAGTCTAATCATATTCCTCTTTTGATTAAAATCCTTAACTACACTCTATCACTAATTGGATACAGTTCAATGTCTATTGCTTGGGGTGACGGTGTGAATTATTAAGAAATTATTTGGTAACTTTCATGCTTTGCTGCTGTGTACTCATAAAGAAGAATGAATAGGCAATGCTCCACTTCTCCATCACAAGAAAGATAGCCAGGTCTTTGGGTTATTATTTTGGGTTTTCTTGTTCGCATGCAAAAAAAATCTTTCTGTATTTGTCCAAAGAGAGTTAGGGGATAGAAGCTTGTGTGTTTCAAGAGGGAAATGAGTAGTGACCCAACCTGGCAGGGTTAGATGTTGTGATGCTGCTGATGGTTGCGGTGGTGGTTTGCTACAATCTGGGAAGAGGATGATGTGGAGACAGGAGTGCAGTTATACAAGTGGAGACCCATACCCTGATCTTTCAGGGCACTGTTGGAGATGGCAGGATCTCCGGTAGAGGGTGGCTACATGGTTGCCTTACATAAGAGAAAGCTGAACTTGGCTACCACGTCCTGGAGGGAGCCACCACAAGATTCCATGTCAAGCATTAGTCTGTGGAAAGGACTGTAGAGAGGGGTATCCCGAAAGTCCTCCCAGAGCCTCTGCAGCTAACAAACGGTCCAACACCTGCAAGAGGATGGTGTAATAGAAGGATCATGAGGATTATAGGATCCAGCCCCTCCTTCAAATTTTAACTCATTTCCCCTGTGTATTTTATAGCCAACATCAGGGGGTCCACCAAGATGAATAAATGGCTCCTTGATGACCTTAATGTAAGAAGAAGGAGTCATTTTATTCTTCTAAGAAAAAGAAAGGGTTTCATTCTAGCATTGTGGGGTTCTTTATCGTTTGCCATGACTAACAATGACTCCCAAGATGTGGTGCCCTCTAATGCTTCGACCTCGTCTCCCAGCCCTCCTTGCACTGAACTTTATTCTCAAGGCCAGTGCCTCACAAACTATAGGGGGTGAAGTACCAGGTTGATGTTTAAATTTCTAGTTACCAACTGATATTTTTGGAAAATAATAAAAAGAGTTGAATGTTGCCGTAGGATCAGACTGCTCTAACAATTTTTAAACGCTCACACTCAGTTTCTGCACTCATGTCATTGTTGAACAGTATCAAGCTGTTTATTGACCTAGCATCAGTCATGTATATCACAGCTCTAGGTTATCGAGCTATTGATAATGTCTTTCAAACACTGTGCAGGTTCACACATTTTTACATTTGCTCATGCTCTTCCCTGTGCCTAGAAAACTCTTCCTCTCTTCACCTAGGTCGCTTTTTTTTATTCTTCCCTTATCCTTAATATCTAAACTCCAATACCATCTCCTCTAAGAAATTTGCCATAAAACTTCAGGATACCGTATTTATCTTTGTATACAACTATCTTATTCACCATATTATCCTGAAGTTGTCCTTTGTATGTGGATTTCTCTTCACTTTTATAAGCTCCTGGAGGACAGAAACCATGTCATATTTCTCCTATCTACCTCAGTACATAGCAAGGTCTCAATCACTTTTGATTCATTTGAGGTCTGTGGGTGAGTTTACAAGTGAAGCCAAGAGTTGGCAGCATAGTTCACTAAGCAAACAGCCTGGACTTGTGTGACTAGGATAATGCTCATGGTTACTATTGTATTAATCATTTTCTCAAAGATCAGTGACGTATACAAGAAAAAACTGGAGTTTTCATCAGGGTGTATTCCACATTGGCAATCTTTCTCAGGAAATGTATCTTGCTTCATTAATAAATTGTTTCATTAGTTGATAGTTTCAGTTTATGTGTCTATACCAATATCTATGTTTTTTTTTCTTTCATAGCATTATAATCCCTCTGAAATTCAGTCTGTTGGTTTCAACTGTGATGATACGGGACTTGATGGTCACTGAATCCCTCATAAACCTAACATTTTTATAAATTTATGATTCTTGCAATGAATAAATAATTATTTTACTAATAAATTATCATGATAGATTTCTTTAACAATGTGACAATACTTTATAAACAAAGAATCATAATGGCTTTAGGAGAAAAGACATTTTATCCCGGTTTTACCGATGTGGAACCCAGTGCAAAGCATTATTAAGAAATGTGTTCAAAATTAAGTACTTATGCTCATCCAAAGGCTTCACCAAAAGAATAAAAAGACAATCTACAGACTGGGAAAAAAAATTACCAATGGCGTATCCGGCAAAAATCTAGTCTCTAAAATCTATAGGAAAATCCTCTACAACAAGAAGACAAATAATCCAATTAAAAAATGGGCAAAGGATATGAACAGACACTTCACCAAAGAAAGCATTCAGGTCGTTAATAGATACATGAGGAAATGTTCATGATCACTAGCCATTAGAGAAATACAAATCAAAACTACAATGAGATACCATCTCACCTCAACATTACTGGCCCGAATCAAAAAAACAGAAGATAACAAATGTTGGAGAGGCTGTAGAGAGATTGGAACTCTTATGCACTGCTGGTGGAACTGCAAAATAGTACAACTATTTTGGAAAACGATTTGGCAATTCCTTAAAAAGCTAGAAATAGAAATACCATACAACCCAGCAATCTCACTCCTAGGAATATATCCTAGAGAAATGAGAGCCATCACATGAATAGTCATATGCTACACCCATGCTCATTGCAGCATTATTCACAATAGCAAAACGATGGAAACAACCTAAGTGCCCATCAACAGATGAACAGACAAACAAACTATGGTATGTATACACAATGGAACACTACGCAATGATAAAGAACAATGACGAATCTGTGAGACTTCTCACGACATGGATGAATCTGGAGGGCATTATGCTGAGTGAAATAAGTCAATCACAAAAGGACAAATACTGTATGAGACCACTATTATAAAAGCTCAGGAAAAGGTTTACACACAGAAAGAAACAATCTTTGATAGTTAAGTGGGAGGGAGGTGTGGGACGGGAAAAACACTAACTAGACAGTAGATGAGTGGTAACTTTGGTGAAGGGTAAGACAGTACACAATATTGGGGAAGTCAGCATAACCTGACCAAGGCAAAGTCATAGAAGCTTCATAGGCACATCCAAAATCCCTGAGGGACTGAGTTACTGGGCTGAGAGCTGGAGACCATGGTCTTGGAGGATATCTAGCTCAATTGGTATAAAATAGTTTATAAAGAAAATGTTCTACATTCTACTTTGGTAAGTAGCATCTGAGGTCTTAAAACCTTGTGAGCGGCCATCTAAGATATGTCTACTGGTCCTACCCTGTCTGGAGCAAGTGAAAATGAAGAAAACCAAAGAAACAAGGGAAAGATTAGTCCAAAGGACTAATGGACCACAACTACCACAGCCTCCACCAGACTGAGTTCAGCACTGTGCCCGGCTACTACCTACTGACTGCTTTGACAGGGGTCACAATAGAGAGTCCCGGACGGAGCTGGAGAAAAATGTAGAACACAATTCTAACTCACAAAAAAAGACCAGACTTACTGGCCTGACAGAGATTAGAGAAACCCCAGAAGCATGGACCCCAGATGCCCTTTTAATTCAGTACTGAAGTCACTCCTGAGGTTCACCCTTCATCCAAAGATTAGATAGGCCTATAAAACAAATAATAACACATGTAGTTCAACCATGTATATGAGACTAAATGGGCACACCAGCCCAAAAGCAAAGATGAGAAGGCAGGAAGGGACAGGAAAGCTGGATGAATGGAAATGAGGAACCCGAGGTCAAGAACAGGAAAGTGTTGATACATCGCAGAGTTGACAACCAATGTCACAAAACAATATTCACATTTACTGTGTAATGAGAAACTAATTTGTACAGTAAATTTTCACCTAAGGCACAATAAAAAATAAAATAAAATAAAAAAAAGAAATGTGTTCACGGTTGTAGACTAGGATCAGAAAATAAATGTTTACTCATGATGTTTTCCTTTTAGTTCCTATTATTTTATTTAAAAATGTAAGAAAAAATACTGAAAACATGTTCAGCTCTTCTGGAGGATGCCTTTAGATTATCAGGACACCATTCCAAAAATTAAAGAAGGATGGTGAATTCAATCTAGGAGAAAAATAGACATGACTAACATTCCACATTTCTGAGGATCTATGGGATGGGACTTTCTTTCATACAAGCTCCAGGGCTTTCCAGCCTTTCATTGGCCTGAAACTCGCTTTCACTCCTCAGCCCATCATGGACTTGGGACAGAAGAGAGATGAGGAGAGGGTAAGACCTACAGGTGAGGGAGCAAGCAGGTTGCAGCAGCGTCCCTCCCTGACGACAGCACAGAATGCATTGCAGACCGCGGTCAATGGCTGTCTTCTGTTCAGTTCTAAGTAGTTTTTGTTGTTGTTGTTTTACCCCACTAAACATTCTATCTTAGGCATGTTTGTATGTTATTTAAAAAAATTATCTCAAGAATTACTTTTATTAGTTGCATAATGTCATTGATTGAATGGAGCATAATTTGTTTTATCATTTCCTTACCACTGGACATTTATACTGTTTCCAGATGTTTGCTCTTATTTAAAAAAAATCACTATTTAATCACATTTCAAATAATTTCCTTAGGAACATTTCTGAAAGTGAAATTACTAGGTGGC
>NW_004444007.1:1241333-1242258 GCF_000243295.1 Trichechus manatus latirostris
TAACCAATTTGTTTCAGATTATTTATTGGCATTAATAAGAAAGGAATGTGCTTTGCCTGCTTCACATTTTTGCCTAGAAACTTTGGCCTTATGGGTTCTCTGTAACAACAATCAATTCTTTCAACTATGTCAGCATCGTCATTTCTATCATAAGGTAATTAATCTATATTTATGCATTTATAATTTAAAAATAACACATTTACATTGTAAATGAGCACTAGTATATATAGAAACACATGTAGCCAATATACCTCCCACTTTTTATTCCACTGGCCTTCAAAACTCATCGTAAGTTAACACAAGTAAGTATTTTGAGGGTGATATTGGCTAATATCTGGAACCAAAGTAAGTTATAAAGGGAACATTTAAGCCAAGATAATCTTTTTCTTATTCTTAGGAAATTATGATCTCTAAATGTAACAATACACTTACAGAGAAAGGATAATATTTTTGAAGCCCTTATCAAACTTCCTTTTGTTGATATAAAAGTAACAGAGACTTCAGGATTACTTTGAATGTATGAAGTAGCATCAGTTATGCCCATATTGTGTTTGAATTTTTTTCTAATTATTTTCTTATTTCTTATGTGTGTTTCAGGCTCCCACTAGACAAAGTTTCCCAGAGAACAAGGATCACATAAGTATGTTGAATTCCTCTCCACCCTGCTAAATCACTGTAAATACAAGACACATAATAGATCATCAATGTATGAAGGAGGAAGAATTAAATATAGCTAGATTCTTATTTTGAAATGGTAATTTTTAACATAGGTCATTATTTGTATATTGGTGTTGGCTTCTGGATAGATTCTCAGACCCCTCATCTTCTTTCCTCAACTCTTCTTGTTCTGATGAATACATACCTATTTATTCTGAATCTCTGAGTTAATATCTGATTCTAGTTGATAGCCTAGAAAGTAATTAAC
>NW_004444007.1:1244511-1247151 GCF_000243295.1 Trichechus manatus latirostris
TAATAAGTAGCTCAGTGAATGAAATTAGGGAACTTACATATTTATTGCCCAGGTGTGGGAAAGATCCATCAAGCTGTCAGTTCTTGGTTTTTCCTTGTGCAGAGTGCTCACCTAAGAACAGAAGACATGTTTTGATCTGTACGCTCAGAGAGTGAATTAAGACGAAAATAAAGTTTCTTGGCTCTTCTTTGTTTTTCAAGGAAAGTTCAATTTCCCTGCAAGAATATCATTAGAGGCACAATTTCTCTTTTAGTATCACCTGGAAATTGTTTGCCAAGATTTATGAGAGTTTTTTGCAGCCACTGTCCCTTTCGCCTGAAGGAGCAAAACCAGCTCCCTAGGAAAGAGGGGTGTGAATTGGGAGATGATCACAGAGAGGCACCCTGTGGAATGAGTTATTGATTTTTGCCTGTTACATGAGCTGGTTCTGCCCAAGCAAACCTATATCACATGTTTAAAATGTCATTTTATCAGGAAGTCATTTTTGGGTTCTTCTGTTTAAGTAATTCAGTGAGAGTTTTATGAAAATGAAATTATAGGCCAACATAAACATTGGTGACATACAGAGCAGCACAGGGGACATTACTTAAACTTACAGAGTTACTCCACCATTCAATATAAAGATAAGTATTAACCTAGGATGATGGGGAGCTGAGAGACCCCTGACACAGTTTACGTGCCCCTGGATTCATGACTAATACATTTCCTGTCCCCTGTGTCTTTCGGGTATCATCCTTAGTCACATGATAGAAAAACAGTAAGGATCAGTATCTCCAGCACTGAAAATAAATGTCATCACTTTGCTCCAGCCTTTATCTGCCGGCATAGGAAGCCTGTCTTCTGGGGACTCTGTGATGCCACCTGTTTCCTGCACTCTCATGGCAGTAATCAATAGCCAGAGGCCAGATGTATAGAGACCAAAGCTTACTAGCGGTTACCAGGGTTGGGAGGGAGAGGGAGAGAGGAAGTTATTGTTTAGGAAGCAGTGAGTTTCTGTTTATGATTATGGGAAACTTGGCAACGATTATGAGTGATGATTGCACAACATGATTAATGTAATCGATGTCACTAAATTGTACAAGTGAAAAAAAATGTGTTATATATTCTTACAGCAATTACAAAATTAAAAAAAGTTAAAATATTAAATAGTTACTAGTTAAAGAAAAGAAAAAATAGTGGCAGAGACCTACAGGGACAGCAGGCCCGGGATCCTCTTCAGGAGCCTGTTAGGTTCTGTGCACCAAGTAAATGCCTAGCACAGTGAAAAATCCCCCACACTCCCATCCTAGCAAGCCCTTCGCTCCCTATTAAGTATTTTGTGAAAGGCACTGGACCTGTTTAGAACCCGTAACTATGAAGTACAGGAGAAGTAAACAAAATAAACATTTATTGAGCCCTACTGTCTGCCAGAAGGCGTGCAAAGCAAATCATGTGAAAATCATTACAGTTCTTAACATTATCTCTTCAAGGTCTGCCTCAATGGGAATAGAAAATGTGAGAAAGATTCAATAATCATATGATTCCAATAGCAGTTATAATAATTGTATCTATGGAAAAAGCAAACAGCACACACATGTATCTAGAGAAAATAAAAACAACTGGAAGGAAATACACCAAATGTCAATCGTGGTTGTATCAGGATGGCGTTTCATGGGTAAATTTTAATTCTTTTCCAGTCTTTGTTTTTTTCTATTCTCCATTATGCAAAGGATCCACTCTGAAAATGGTAATTTCAGTCATGAAGAGATATTACAAGGCAGAACATGTATGTTAATTGGCCAAATTAATTATAACTTACGAGGAGGAACGCACCATTTACTGTTGCGATAGTCAAGGAGGCTTTGGAATAATGCAGAAATGAGCCAAATATTGAAGGACTAGAAGACAGAAAATGAATCTATGTATGGCTTTGTAAATCTTCTGCGAATCTTTTGCTCTTTTCCCTTTTATTTCTTATCGTTAAATGTAAAAATAAATAAATAAAAAGTGAATAATTTAATGAATACTTGCTATATACTAATAATATACTAGCAGTGAGTAATTACCATAATTACTAATGACTATTAGTACACTCATAATATAGTAATTAATAACGAACAATTACCATAATGGCTAGAAGAGAGAGAGTGACAAAGGAATTCAAGGCACCATCTCTTCCTTCGAAGGAGCTTGAGTTCAGCCAGACAGGAAATATGAGATGAATGAACTCTGGGGAATATGCTATTATTAAGTGGTTCAAAAACTGAGAGTAACCCAGTCTAACAATCAGAAAGGCCTTGGATAGACATTTCTCCAAGGAAGATAAACAAATAACCAAGAAAAACATGAAAATGTAGTCACACCATTAGTCATCATGGAAATACAAATCAAAACTACAAAGAGATAACGCTTCACACTACTAGCATGGCTAGAATCAAAATGTCAGATAATGACAAGCTTTGGAGAGGATGTGGAGAAATCAGAAACCTCCTACACAGCTGGTGGGAAAGTAAAATGTGCAGCCACTCTGAAAAACGGTCTGGCAATTCCTCAGACAATTACACAGAGAGTTACCATGTTGTTGTCAGGTGCTGGCAACTCATAGCGACCCTAAGTACAACAGAACAAAACAGTGCCCAGTCTTGCACCATCCGCACAGTC
>NW_004444007.1:1250906-1256085 GCF_000243295.1 Trichechus manatus latirostris
AACATCAATCCTGAGAAGTGAGTATTCAGATATGTGTTCTATCCAATTACTTTTGTATTTTTAAAATTTCTAAAAATTTATGTATAGGAGATAGAAGAAAAATTAAGCAAAACCTATGAATTTATATCAAGCAATCTAATCATTTCAGGAGCCCTGGTGGCGTAATGGTTAAGAGCTTGTCTGCTAACCAAAAGGTCGGCAGTTCAAATCCACCAGCCCACCTTGGAAATCCTATGGAGTAGTTCTACTTTGTCCTATAGGGTTGCTATGAGTTGGAACCAACTCAATGGCACCTAAGAACAACAATCATTTCAGGGTTTCTTGTAATTATATTTTAGAAAATATGTTACTGTTGGCAAGAAATACTTAAGTTAAAAAAAATAATGTAATTTATATTCAATGTGCTGAGCATGAGCTTATAACAAAAACACATTTGAACAAGTTTTGAAAAGCAGTGGGAAAAGATTTATTTGTCAATTTTTTTAGGAGTCTTGAAGTCCTGCTAATGGTAGACACACTTTAATAACATTTGTGGTACAAAGAACATTTGGAGATCATTATATTTTAGACTATTAATTCTGGACTACTGAAATCTACTCTGAATCACTGATTTCAGTCTTGCCATATCACCAAAAATATTTTCCACGGTGGATCAGCGAATTTGATCTCTGAGAAGCTATTAAAAGCAGTGTGATTTCCAAATTGAGGTTGGCAGAAATAAAATACCAGAGAATATATCTTATTATTTCCATGATAATATTTCCTCCGTAGACCTGTGACCTGAGAAGTTAATTATGAAGAAAAAGGAAGTTTTAGGGTTAGGGGGCCTCCGGACCAAGCCAACAATGCCCAAGCCAACCGTTAAAAGGCCTAACAAGAAAAGGGAAAAAAATAAGCCAAAAAAAAATAACCCTGGGCCCCAAAAAAAAAGCAAGGAATGAAATTAAAAACAAAAAAAAACAAAACCCCCCGGAATTTGCCCCTCCTTAGAAGCCCTGGGTCACATTGTCCTTGCCCCTGGGTGGTAGAGAAATCTACGTGGTCCTGATCCCAAGACCCTCCTCACAGAGAGCCCCAGGCTCATACACAGAGGCTACTTCCAGGTACTGGCTAGCAATCAAGCCCAGGGTCCAAAGAACCCAGGAGACTGTAAAGTGTTTGCTCAAATTCCGAAGGAAGTAATGGAGAGCACATGAAATTATTATGATGCCTGCTTGCAAGCCACAGGCAGATTCTGAGAGCTTTTCTTGATAAATAGTATAGTCATACTCAAGGTCCCTCATGAGCTTACTTAAGACTTGTTGTGTGCCATCCAGTCAATTCTGACTCATGAAGACTTCATGTGACAGGTTAGAACTGCCCCATAGGGTTTTCTTGGCTGTAATCTTTATGGAAGCAGATCACCAGGTCTCTCTCCCGAAGAGCCACTGGGTGGGTTTGAACTGGCTAACTTTTTGGTTGGCAGCTGAGCACTTAACCAGTGAGCCACAGGGCTCCTTTACTTAATACTAGTTCACATTTAAGTTGCTTGACAAATTTAAGACGGAATTGACTCGACAGCAATGGGTATGTTTATTTTTGGTTTAGTGTAAAAGGCTTTGTGATGTAGCCAAGGCCCACGAATAGTCAACAGAAACCTATGAGTGGTTTCTATCTATCCTATGACTGACCTTTACTCCTTTGCCCATTGAGATGGTTATACAAGAGAGAATGGCATGATAATTAAGGAAATGTGTGTATCAAAGAGTGGAAGAGAGAAAAGAATGAAGAAGGTCTCTCTTAAAAGGAGTAGGCGCGGTTTGGCATATCTGTAGACTTTGAGTGCCTCTCACTCTTCAAGTCTTCTGCTTGCCTATTGTAGCTTGGTCTAGTTTGAATTTACTTTTGTAGTTTGTTCTAGTTTGACTTTCTTAGCTGAAATTGGGACCACTTTCAGCCTTCGATATTTTGCCCTTGATTTGTAATAATGTTTATAGCTTTCTGTTTCACAAAATTATTTTTTTTGCTGTTAGAAATATTTATAATGTAGTTTATCATTTTATAGCTCTCACTTTACATGCCACATATATTTTAGGATTATTTTGTATAAGTAAAATTTTTGAGGACTGTATATTATAAATGTATGTATCTTGATTTTTAAGTTAGAGTCACA
Source organism: Trichechus manatus latirostris (assembly GCF_000243295.1). NCBI lineage: Eukaryota > Metazoa > Chordata > Mammalia > Sirenia > Trichechidae > Trichechus > Trichechus manatus. The sequence continues at coordinate 1,253,059 of NW_004444007.1, forward strand.
TGGATTATTTTGTACAACTAAGAATAACTTTAAATTCATCTGTTTTGTGATATCCATGATTTAAATGTCTGGTCTACTCAAAACAAGAAAAAAAACTGTGACTTTTTATTCTTTTAAACCTGTCTAATATTTCAGTTTTTACGTTCTTGATAAAAATGTACCTGTACAAACCATATCTGTATTTTGAAAGATTTTTACATTTCAAATCAAATGAGAAATTCTAAAAATACATGCACATTTTGTCAACATGAAATTGTGTTTTACCTTCATTGGGAAACTCAATTAAAATTACATGAAATGCAATTTTCACAAAATTATAAAAAATATGATTTATATTTTTAACCAATGAATGTATCCTGATTCTAACTGACCACACACAGCCATTATCAAAAACAAAACAAAACAGCAATAACAAAAAAGACTTATAACAAACTTCATGCTTTTTCTGCTGCCATCACTACAGATTGGAAATGTCTATGTTTACTACCGATAGTAGTTTAGACCACATCCACACGTCTTTAAAATCAACCTGTAAAAGCCAGGTAGTCCAATAATCTTATAAAAAATGCTATTTCTAGCATTTATCTCTCCTGCATAGGAGAATTTTGTATTTTGGGGAAGTTATTAATTGACTATTTCTAAGGAACTCACACTTTTTATTTTTGTTTCACATGAGCAAAATCTAAAGTTATAGTTAGATTTTGAAATAACCATTTTGCATCTAATCAGTTGTCTGGGAACTTACCAGACTCGTGAGAAATAGTCTTAACAGTGAGCAGTTTCACACTCTCTTTATCGGACTGAGGTCTATTTGGAACAGAAAACATTAAGTCAGCACCACAGTAATTAGCACTGAATGTTTGTGAAAGCAAGTAAATGTGATATAAACAGAATGGGGATACACATACATATATAATTTATGTATTTCTCTTACAAAACCTCTATCTCTTCACACAGAAAAACATACATACTATTACAGCACTTTCCCCTTCTGGAATCAAACTGACAAATCCCTGTCACTCTCCTATAGCAGTGATTATCCCATAAGTCAAACATCAATATGGGTCACGTGAAACAGTTGTCGTAAAGTCCACATTGCACATGTCTCCAGCGCTAAGTGATGAAGGGGAAGACATGGAAATATTTCCAAACCTTTGGGCCTATGTCAGGTTTGGGAGATGTTCCTTTTCATGAGGTCCTGGGATCCTGCAGTGCAGTGATTGAACTGCCTACCTGTCTATTCTAACTAGGAGTTTCTACCCGTTTTAGTTATCTAGTGCTGCTATAACAGAAATAGCACAGTAGGTGGCTTTAACAAACAGAAATTTATTTTCTCACAGTTTAGAAGGCTAGAAGTCTGAATTTAGGGCCCCGGATTTAGGGGGAGGCTTTCTATCTCTCTTGGCTCTGGGGGAAGGTCCTTGTTCCCTGGTTCCTTGGTGGTCTTCATGCGGTGTGGCATCTGTCTTCCCCCATCTCTGCTTGCTCATCCTTCCTAATCTGCTCTTTTTATATCTCAAAGGTGATCAATTTAAAACACACCCTACACTGATATGGCCTCTTATCAAACCAAGAAATTCCTAAATGGGATTATAACTACAGGTATAACACATTGCTGTCGAGTTGGTTCCAACTCATAGCGACCCTATAGGACAAAGTACAACTGCCCCATAGGGCTTCCAAGGATCAGCTGGTGGATTCCAACTGTCGACCTTTTGGTCAGCAGCCAAGTTCTTGACCACTGCGCCACCAGGGCTTCAACCACGTGTATAGGGGTTAGGATTTACAACATAAATTTTGGGGGGACACAATTCAATCTGTAACACCACCTATCCCTTCTCTTATTCTAAGACACTTTTGGCCCCCAATTCTTTTCCTTGGACATTTCAAGAACCTCTATTTCTAAATCAGAAGGGTAGGCAATCTAGAGATATTTCATCCAAAGTTCACAACCTGATGAACATACAAAAGCATTCATATAAAAGCAGGCTTCAAATTCAAGTCAGTAAAGAAAACTTAACGAGAGAATTCGCCCTTTTGACATTAAAACAATTTGTTTTGTTGCAGCACCTTGGTTATAATGATTGGCTGGATTGCTAACCGTTAATTTGGTTACTTTAAAAAGTCAAAGCCAATGGTTAAGGCAAAGCCACTTAGAACAGCCTCAAGGTTACCGGAATAATTTTTACCTAATTGTGATAAACATACTGAAAATTTCACTAGGAAAACTATTTTAAAACTCTAGGTATTTTTTTTTCTATGATGTTTTCCCTCATAATTATAATCAGTCTTTCTTTTTAAATTTAATTTTTTTCAATAATTTCATCTTTCGATTTTACTGTTTTACCATTTAAAAGACAAGCTTAAAGAACAATCTTCTCTTATAGTTGTTGGAATTTCTTTGTTGAATAGAGAGAGTTCTGATAAATAATTAGCCAAACCCCATATATATATACTGCATTCTATACAAATGTCTTTAAAAAGGAAAAAGTAGCCTAAGTAGAAGATCATTAATTTTCCTTATGTAAGTATAGGGTCAGGGTTTCTAGAAAATAATGATAATGGCTTTACTTACTGATCATTTCCATTTTCCGGTGTGCCTAGGAGAAGACAGAGTTGTTATTAGAGTTAGAAGGTTCTTGGCTACAAAAAAAAGAAAAATCCCTGAGACCCTTACCAGCCTCTTTGCAGAGACACTGTGTGGCTTTAAAGTTCTGCACTGATGTTTCTAAAGCTAATTTATAAGTTTTTGTTCCCTCATGACCACTTCCTAGAGTGTGGTTAACACTGATTTGAGATTAAAGGGATAGTCCTAATTAGCGGAGTTTAGTTCTGGACTAATTCTGATCTTATGATTTCCATGTGAAACTACTACTGTCCATTATTGCACATCCCACAGACACCAGAACATAACTCAGTTTATTTCACTATCCCCAAAAAAAATTTACCTCAAGTATTGAATTACCTTTTTTTTTTTTTTTTTCTAATCAGAGAACTGATTTTTCTAGTTTCTTTTATACATTGCTC
>NW_004444007.1:1257461-1265794 GCF_000243295.1 Trichechus manatus latirostris
ATTATTTCCATTCTGTGTGTCCCGTTTCCATTGATCTAGCTTCCCTTCCCCTCCTTGCCTTCTCATCTTTGCTTTTGGGTAAGCGTTGACCGTGTGGTCTCATACAGTTGATTGTTTAAGGGAGCACATTACTCATGGGTGATATTGTTCATTTTATAAGCCAATCTATTATATGGCTGAAAGATGACCTCCAGAAATAGCTTCAGGTTCAAAGGGTATGTTAGGGCTATAGGCTCAGGGGTTCCTGAAGTCTCTACTGGTCCAGTAAATCCGACCTTTTTTAGGAATTTGAATTTTGTTCTACACTTTTTTCCCATTCTATCTGGGACATTATATTGTGTCCCTGGTCACAATGTTTGGTAGCAGTAGCTGGGCACCATCTAGTTCTGGTCTCAGGATAGAAGAGGCCTTGGTTCATGTGGGCTATTAGTCCTGTTGACTAGTTTCTTCTTTGAGCCTTTGTTTTTTTTCTTTCATTCTCTTTTGCTCTAGATGAGTAGAGACTAATAGTTGTATTGGTTGCTTGCAAGCTTTTAAGACCCCAGATGCTACTCACTAAACTAGGATGTAGAACATTATCTTTATGAACTATGTTATGCTAATTGACTAAGTTGTCCCCTGAGACTATGGTCTTAAGCCTTTTAATCCAATAAACCAATCCTGTGAGTTGTATGGATATGTCTGTGAAGCCTCCTCTGTAACTGTGCCCCTTATGTGCTTTGATATATATGTGGATGTATATACATATACATACAAATATGTAGATGCATATGCCTACAGATGTACCTATACATGCACTTGCATTTACTGGCATATGCCTTCCTATATACATATATGCATACATATCTACCTGCATAACCACACACATATTTTTTGGTTTTGTTACTATCGTCGCAAAATTGTGAACGTTATAGCATTTACTGAAATTGTCCCTTTTTCTTGTGTACTTCTTAGTGCCTTTATTTACCTTGGTCAAGTTGTGCTGATTTCACTCATATTTGGTATTGGTTTTCCTGTCACCAAAAATTACAAGTGTCTACTATCTAGAAGGAAACCCTGGTGGCATAGTGGTTAAGTGTCTGGCTGCTAACCAAAAGGTCAGCAGTTGAAATCCACCAAGCGCTGCTTGGAAACCCTATGAAGCAGTTCTACACTGTCCTATACGGTCACTATGAGTCAGAATCAACTCGATGGCAGTGGGTTAATGGATACTATCTAGAAAATGTTTTCCCCTCCCTCTCCTTCCCATCTCTGTTAAACATCAGAGATGTTGCTTTCTGTATGTATATCTATTCTTGACTTTTTATAATAGTGGGACCATACAATATTTGTTCTTTAGTGTTTGACTTATTTCACTCAGCATAATGTCCTCCAGATTCATCCGTGTTGTGAGATGTTTCTCAGACTCCTCATTATTCTTTATAGTTTTGTAGTATCCCATTGTATGCATGTACCACAGTTTGTTTATCCACTCATCTGTTGATGGGTACTTAAGTTGTTTCGTCTTTTTGCTATTGTGAATAATGATGCAATGAACATAGGTGTGCATGTGTCTATTCATGTCACTGCTCTTATATCTCTTGGATATATACCTAGGAGTGGGATTACTGGATCATAAGATAGTTCTATTTCTAGCTTTTTGAGGAAACATTATTTCTTTAGGTAGTACTGATATTTTCACAATGTTGTCTTCCAATCCATGAGCATGGAGTGTTTTTCCATTCATGTAGATCTCTTTTAGTTTCCTGCAGTAGTGTTTTACAGTTGTCCTTGTATAAATCTTTTGTGTCCCTGGTAAGGTTTATTCCTAGGTATTTTATCCTTTTGGAGGCTATTGTAAATGATGTTGTTTTACTGATTTTCTTTTCGGAGTCCTCCTTGTTAGTATAGAGGAACCCAACTGATTTTTGCACACTGATCTTGTACCCTGCCACTTTACTGAATCCTTCTATTAGTTCCAGTAACTTTCTTGTGGAGTCTCTGGGATTTTCTATGTGTGAGATAATGTCATTTGTGAGTAAGGATAATTTAATTCTTCCTTTCCAGTTTGGATACCCTTTATTTCCCTTTCTTACCTTATTGGTCTGGCTAGGACTTCCAGTACAATACTGAATAAGAGTAGTGATAAAAGACATTCTTGAATCATTCCCATTCTCAAGGGGAATGTTCTCAGTCTTTCTCCATTGAGAATAATGTTGGCTGGTTTGATTTTGCATATATGCCATCAATTAGGTTGAGGAATTTCCCTTCTATTCCTATTTTGCTGAGAGTTTTTATCAGGAAAGGGTGTTGGATTTTATATAATGTCTTTTCTGCATTGGTTGAGATGATTATGTGATTCTTTTCCTTTTTATATTTATTTGTGTGGTGAATTCTGTTGATTGATTTTCTAATGTCAAACCATCCTTGAATCCCTGGCATGAATCCCACTTGATCATGCTGTATTATTTTTTTGATATGCTGTTGAATTCTACTGGTTAAAATTTTGTTGAGACTTTTTGCGTCTATATTCATGAGGGATATTGGTCTGTAATTTTCTTTTTTTATGATGTCTTTGTCTGGCTTTGGTTTCAGGATTATGCTGGCTTCGTAGAATGAATTACGGAGTATTTCTTCCTTTTCTATGTTCTGGAATAGTTTGAATAGAATTGGTATCAACTCTTCTCTGAATGTTTGGTAGAATTCTCCAGCAAAGTGGTTTGAGCCAGGGCTTTTTTGCAGGGGGAGTTTTTTGTTTTTTTTTTTTAATGACCTTTTCGGTTTCTTCTTTTATGACGAGTTTGTTCAAATTTTTTATCTCTATTTGTGTTAGCTTAGGTAGGTAGTGTATTTCTAGAGATTTGTCCATTTCTTCTAGGTTTTCCAATTTGTTGGAATACGATTTTTCCTGATATGCGGTTATGACGCTCTTTACCTCAGTTGGTTCTGTTGCAATGTCACCCTTCTCATTCCTTATTTTTGTTATTTGCATCTTCTGATATTTTTTCTTTTGTCAATTTGGCCAGTGGTTTGTCAGTTTTATTAATCCTCTCAAAAAACAAACTTCAAGTCTTCTTGGTTCTTTCTATTGTTTTTCTGTTTTGTATTTTGTTTATTTCTGCTCAGATCTTTATTAATTCCTTTCTTCTGGTAACTGTGGTCTTCTTTTGCTATTTGTTCAAGCTGTTGGGTTAAGCTATTGGTTTTGACCCTTCTTTTTTGATGTGTGCATTTATTGCTGTAAATTCTCCTCTGAACACTGCTTTTGCTGTGTCCCAAAGGTTTTGGTATGTTGTATTTTCATTCTCATTTGATTCTAAGAATTTTTTAATTTCATTTTAATTTCTTCTATTACCCAGTAGTTTTTAAGTAAGGTGCTTTTCAGTTTCCATGTATTTAATTGTTTTTCCTTGTTCTTTCTGTTACTGATTTCTAGTTTAATAATGTTAGAGTCAGAAAAGGTGCTTCATATTATTTCATTGTTTTTGAATTTTATTGAGGTTTGCTTTTTGGCCTTAAATATAGTCTGTTTTGGAGAATAATCCATGTGCATTGAAGAATGTGCTACTGTTGGGTGTGTATTCTGCATATGTCTATGAAGTCAGGTTGGTTGATTGTGTTATTTAGATCTTCTGTATCTTTGTTGAATTTCTTTTTAGTTGTTCTGTTCATCATTGAAAGTGATGTGTTAAAATCTACTGTTGTTGTAGAACTGTATATTTCTCTTTTCAATTCAGTTCAAGTTTATTTTGGAGCTATGTCATTGGGTACATGAATATTTATTATTGTTATGTCTTCTTGGTGGATTGACCCTTTAATCAGTATATAATGTCCTTCTTTGTCTCTTATGATGGATTTTGGCTTCAAGTCTATTTTATGAGAGATTATTATTGTCATTCCTGCTCTCTTTTGGTTATTGTTTGCTTTGCTTGATATATATTTTTTCCTGTGTGGGATGTATCATGTTGCAGCAGGGTGGATGTTGGATGAGGTCACTAACTAGGATCTGCTACTCATCATTTGGCAGAAGTGCAGATGGCAGCTGTCAGGATATGGTCGGCGTTGCTGATGAGGTGATGTGTCTGTTCGACCAGTCGCTGGGCACTGGTGTAGGGAACATTCTTGTCAGTCGCTGGATTAGGAGTATGAGGGTGCAGTGCCAGTAGCTGAGTGGTGGTGGGGGGTGCACGGGTCACTGATTACCAGGTGTGTGGCATGGGAGCTCACACAACTGGTTGCAGGTGGCAGGAAGGGGGTGTGAAGGGTGCACTCCCAGTCATTGGGCAGATGGGTGGGTGCATGTTGCTGTTTGCTGGGGGGTGGGGGGCACACCACTGGTCAACAGGAGGGTGGGGGAAGACAGGGGAGTGTGCTCCCCTGGTCACCAGCATGGGCACTGAGGTATTTTCTGTAGAGTGCAGCCGGTGATCAGGGCTTGGCCCTGACCAAATGCGAGGAGTGGAGTCTAGAGTCTGGTCAGGTGAGGAATCTCACGCTGCCACTCTATGGATCCTCTACTCTGTGAGTGCCACCCACCCAAATGATCAGGGACTGCTGCTGGTGAGTATTTCTATTCTTATTTTCTGGCTCCCTCCCTGCTCTATGGTCGCCTGAATCTCTAGAGCTCTTGCCCACCTTCCTGCACTTTCTTTCCCTCATTAGGTCCAGTTTATGTTCTGCTTATATTGCTTCACTCCGGGTTTTTTGACACAGTGTCTCTGTCTCCTATTGGGAATTCCATGAAGTTCCCCTTCTGTTCTCCTCAGCTGGGAACGCTGTTCACTTTGTCTCAAGATGGTCACACTGTGCTGGGCTGGCTGGCAGAGCACCTACGATCCATAAATCTCCTTGTTTGCTGTTTTCATTCAGTTTCTCCTTCTATTTTGTGTTCAATCTCATTCTTCATCCTCCCATTTACTGTTTTGGGTTCCTAGATTGTCATCTGTATCTGTTTCACATGGTTTCTTGGTACTTTGCTGTAGGGGGATGGTGTAGTGTGTGTGACTAAGCTGCCATCTTGGACCCCTACCTCAATAGGGCTTTAACAGCATTTTTCATGATTTTTATGATGTGTCATTTATGCAATCACCTATGATGCTTATAGCCCTGTTTCAAATGAGTTGTCTTTTTTTTATGTTTGTTTCAATATTTTTCCTTGGAGTATCATAATGATGAGTTCATTAGTAGGCAGAAGCATGCCAATAGACTATTTTCTGCACTTATACTTTTTCTCTTTGGGTTAAAGCTCAGATTACTGTCAATGTTATCTAGATAAACTTAATTTCATATCGAAATCTCAGATTCATATTGCATTCCAGAGAGCAGAGTGGCTTTACTCTTTTTCTAAACTTAATGAAATCTCACCCACATACTTGAAGAGCAATAAACTGTGGGTGTTTAATGGTGCTAATTTAATGATAACAATACTGTAAATTCTGTTTGTAAAACAAAGTTAAAATAACCAGATAGATTTGGTTAATTGTACAAACTTGATTATAAAGTACTGTATGTCTTCATAATAACTATCCATAGTTGTTGATGTTTTATACTTTTTTTCTGAATGATCCAATTCATACATAGAGTCTTCTTTAATAGAATATGTCAAGTTTTCAAATAACTAATTTCCTAATAATCAGACGCAAAGCAGTTTTTCAATACAGGATAATTTTACAAATGAATTTAAGACACAAATTTTTACCTATCCTATATACTCCACACTCACAGGCTTCAACTTGGATAGTTCATTTCTCATAAAGGACAAGATTGGTGGTTTAGAAACTTACAGAGATTAAACTGATTTATAAAAATGCTATTTCTTTTCTGGAAACTGTGTAAGGAAACATATTTCAGATATTATTAAGAAGTTTATTCACTCACTCTTAAAGGAAAATATGTTGATTTTTTTTCTTATCTTCCACCAAGAGCTAAAGTGAACACTGTTGTTTTTGCCCCTAACTTTCCCTTGCACTGTCATAATTATGCATGAGACTGTCCTTGGGCCACATAGTCAGTGATTGGTCTCAGGAACAGCATTTGTTAGTGTCCTGGGCACAGTGCCCATGTTGTAAACAAAGAATAGTGTGGCTTATATATCTTACAAAAGTAATTGTAATTTACTTTTTAATGGCTTGTAATACCTAGGCAGAGTTTAGTTGGTGAAATATTTAGAATCCAAATTTTGAAAGAGAGGGTTATATTTTATTGAAAAATTAAAAAAATTTCACTCAACGAGCATGTATTAAAGCTCTGCTATGTAATAGATACAATGCAATGTGACCAATATGTGGTTTGTGACCTGGAGGGTTTGTCAGACTTGTGGAGGAGGCAGGTACATAAACAAGCAACTGTACTGTAGTATAACCAGTTGTCATTGAGTCAACTCTAACTCATAGCTTCCCCAGATGTGGTTACAAACTCCCAACTGAAAGATATGCAATTGGAATCTACTCTGAGGCACCTCAGAAGAAAGGCTGCTGATTTACTTCTAAAAAATAAGTCATTGAAAACCCTATGCAGCACATTTCTACTCTGAGATACATGGGGTCACCATCAGTTGGAATCAACTCAAAGGCAACTGGAAAAAGCAACATTCTTAGCAAGACCTCCCTTTATTTTCTGTTACCTGGAAGTGGAAAAAATTTTCATTATAGACCAGCATGTCATTTTGTACCCTCTTTTATACAATGTTCCCCTGACCACCTGTAAAACTGGGGAAATTTCATTGGAAAGAAGTTGCCCATATTTGATAATAGCCATCAACAGTAGCTAATTCCAACTCCTTACATTCTCTGGGATACAATGGATTTCACTACCCCTTCCCATCCATTCCTGTTATCAAGCAATATAACATTTTATTTCTTCCTATAACTCCTCTTTCCTCTTAAAAGCTTAAAGTCAAGTTTGGACTGGGTACATATACTGCTTTCAGGAAAATAAAACAAAACACTGTTACTTACCTGGGTCTGTCTTCTGGCACATTCGATACAAACCCACCAGAACAAATACTGAAAGTGTTATTACAATCAAAGCAATAACCACCGGCAAAATAATACCTAAAAAGTGTTGGAGACATTGTCAGTTAAAGAAGCTACTGAATTTCACAACAGTTCACTAATTGAGCAAAGCATGCATGCCTCCTTTCTTCTTTAAACATCAATTTATTTAGGCTATTTTAATTTAGGCAAGAAGATTTATCTGATCCACGGGTTTTGCTCTAGCTGTCATTTCTGACGTATCCACTTGATGTCAGTCTTGTAGCCTTTCTGAACCAAAATTCCAAACTAAGGGAGATTGTTCTCCCACCTTCCTGGAGACTGGAGGAATGAGGAGATGGAGGATCTGAGAGACAGATGATGTACTCTAGAGCTATAGTTAGAATTCACATTCATATATCATTTTCCTTAGTATTTTATAACAAAGTTACTGAAAAGAAATACAGCCCATATTGTGACTCCTAATCACAATGCTGGCTTTCTAGAAAAAAACTCATAAATATTTTTCCACAATAATATCTTAAAACTAAAAAAGGCATAAAATAAATTGATATAAGTGGATATCACAGTGGATATTATTTTAAAAATGAACTATGTGACTTAAGATAGACGTGTGTGTGTGCGTGTGTGTTTGGGGAGTGGGTGTTCCTGCAATACGTTAGGAAGAGTTTTTCCTTTTTTTTTAAGAGGAGGTTTTTTGCTATTTTTTTAAACCACCTGCCTTCTTTCATGACAGTCGTTTCCGGGTTAAAAAGACGGTGATGCAGGCAAAAAAATCTTTTATAGGGATTTAACTATATATATCAAAGTTATGGTTACTACTTAGTTATGTACTCTCATCTGCTTGCATAGGTGTTCCTCATATATTTATCAGGGGATGAGAATAGTTAATTTATTTTTAGGGTAATTTACATTTCCATTGTTAGGGTTGAATATTTATTTTAACTAAGTTTTACTAGGTTCAAAATAGTCCTAGAGTGAGACTTACTGAATTAAATGCTGTGTGATTAACATCACTAGTGCTAACCAAGCTCCTTGGAAACCGTATGGTACAGTTCTACTCTTTCCTATAGGGTCACTATGAGTTGGAATAGACTAGATGGCAACAGGGTTTTTTTAGTGTCCCCCAAAATGTGGATGCCATGAATAGGCAGGTCAATAATTTCTATGCTGATTTATTTAATGGAAGGGCTTTTCCTAAACCTAAGATAATCTTTTATGATTCTAACTTCATATATAATTCATCTTAATTGCTAGGAAAATTATTGAATATCTATATTCAGCCTTAGCATATATATGTTACCTGACATACATATGTGTTTGCTAAAATGGAACATTTTAACAAAGGCCGTTTTTAACATT
>NW_004444007.1:1266618-1267824 GCF_000243295.1 Trichechus manatus latirostris
CTTTCCACTTGATTTCTTGGCAGATTCCATTTGCATTTCTGAAGATCTGTGAAAAGTGTCTGCTTATCACTGAATAACGAGATAGAAGATAATGCTAATGCTAAACCATAAGGTCACCTATTTTAAACTTACTAAATCGCAACTCACAAAACCTTGGTTTAAGTATTGTCTCTTTAAGAATTGGCCAAGACTACTAGAATAAGTCAATAATTCTTTATCCTAGGCTATGCTTTGTAGAACCTACTGAAAAAGATTCTTATGGGATACAAACAAGTTATCCTGTGCAAAAGCATTATTTAAATTTCAAGTATTTTAATTTTGTGTGATAGTGATTATTTTACCATCACACATACATAAAATGGGAAAAATCGCATGTACTTCAGATTTTGCAGTGTTTCTCAATGGTTAAAGTGAAAAGCTTGTAACTGGGCTTTGGTTAGAAGGTTGGGGAAAAAAATCAAAAGAGACTCCTTTGTTTTCATGACTGAAACCTCAGCAAGTTTCCTCACCAAAGCTCAACATTTTATTACGTGTGTTCCTTATTTAGAGTAACTGCTGCTTGGTTGCATTTCTATCACTGTCCCTGCTCTTTCTTCCAAGGACGATGTTAATTTTACATTTAAGATTTTTTTCCTTAACATTGGCCATCTTCAATCAGAAGAACTCAATCAAAAAATTGTAATTAAAATGTTGTTATTCAATATTCATAAATCACAATAAGTTTAAGGGACATACACATAAATAGCTAAATGTTTTTATAAGTTTATAGCATTTATTCTTGTGTAGTTGGGCTAAAATATAGCTTATGTTTAGAAAATTAAAGAAAAAAACCTCGTTCTTTTCTTTCACTATGAAGTGTGCTATTTCGATCCTGTTTGCCTTGTCCCACTACTGAACTGCAAGTTCCTGGAGTGCAAAGACCATAACTCGCACCACACCCCACATGGAGCTCAGGCTACAGTGGGTGTTTGACTGCACTGAGAAGCATCCTTTATGGTTACCGCCCCCTTAGGGATATCGGGGCCATGTATAATTGCATCAAAGAAATTGATATCGCCTCTGAGTGCCTTGGCTCTTTCCTTCTTTGCCACCCACAGCCCAGCGCACACTGCACGCTCACGCATTTTTGACATCTGTGGGGGAAGAATACTGTTCAGAGTCTGCGCAGCTCTTGCCATGCAAAAGATCTGTGGGAGGGAGCTAGAT
>NW_004444007.1:1268290-1271951 GCF_000243295.1 Trichechus manatus latirostris
AGCCCTGGTGGCTCAATGGTTGAAACACTCAGCTGGTAACCAAAAGGTCAGTGGTTCAAACCCAAGCTGCTCCACGGGAGAAAGATGTGGCAGTCTGCTTCCATAAAGATTTACAGCCTTGGAAGCCCCATGAGGCAGTTCTACTCCGTCCTATCGGGTAGCTATGAGTTGAAATTGACTCAACAGCGGTGGATTTTTGGTTGTTGTATATTTACTTACTTACATGTTGTTATGGATTAAATCGCATCCCCCGCAAAAAAAGATATGTCGAAGACCTTACCCCTGGTACCTGTGAACGTGACTTCGTGTTTAGAAACAATGTTTTCCTTTGAGAAGTTATCAGCTAGAATATCACGAGTTCATACCACAGTAGTGTGGGTCCTAACTCCATCTGAGTGATGTCTTGTAAATGAGAACAGATGCAGAGACATACAAGAGGAAGAAGTCACATGAAGATGTATCTAGAAGCCAAGTTATGGCAGCATCATGACACACATTTGCCAGCCCTGACTCATCTAAAGCTTTTATTTTATATGCGAGAAAACTGAGGCCTGGAGAGGCTTAAAAGGCTTTGTCAAGATCTTCCTTTAGCCATAACTAACACCCAGATATCCTAACTGCAATCCCTTTGTCCTTTCCATTACCAAGTTGCTTCTCTAGGCTATGAACAAGTACACGGGGTTTCTCCTTTAAAGCCATTAGTGAAACTATTAGCCACCTACCTAACAAGGTTTAAAATATAGTACTAAGCTCACCCATGTCCACTTCAATGCCTCAAAACAGCCTCTATTTGTCTTTCAAAGTATGGTGTCCATTTCCATCTCAGCCTGGACTAAAGTCTCACCATTAGATATGTTGCTTGGATTACAGTTGGTAGCACTCTCTCTAAGAAAATCTCTACTAAAATGAACACAGAGTGTTTATATTATGGTAGTTATCTTAGTTACCTATTGCTGCTATAACAGACATACCACAAATGGATGGCTTTAACAAACAGAAATTTATTCTCTTCCAGTCTGGGAAGCTAGAAGTCCAAATTCAGTATGCCAGCTCCAGGGGAAGGCTTTCTTTCTCTGTCGGTCGGCTCTTGGGGAAGGTCCTTATCATTAGTCTTCCCCTGCTCTAGGAACTGCTCAGGTGCAGGGACCACAGGTCCAAAGGACACACCCCACTCCTGCTCTTCATTCTTGGTGGCATGAGGTCCCATTCCTTTCTACTTGATTCTCTCTTTTATATCTCAAAAGAGATTGATTCAAGACACAACCTAATCCTGTAGATTGTGTCCTGCCTCATTAACATAACTGCCTCTAATTCTTCCTCATCAACATCACAGAGGTTAGGAATTACACACATAGGATAAATACATCAGATCACAAAATGGAGGACAACCACACAATACTGGGAATCATGGCCTAGCCAAGTTGACACACATTTGGGGACATACAATTCAATCTGTAACAGTAGTTCTATATCCAGATTTTCCAGAACACTCTCAGTTTTAATTGCTCTGCCAGAGCATGTGTCAGATTGTATATCCAAATTGGATTTGGAAAGTATGATCACAGTTCCTAGGAGGATTTCATGCTGACTTAGTATTAACATATAAACATACATAATACACAGGTATAGCAGAGTTAATCATATTAGTTGGAATTTGAAAATTAGAAAGAATGAATTGAGAGGAAGGCATCTGAGATACACAGATATTAATGGGAGGTAAATGTGGGAGGCAGTAGAGGATGAAACGTCCAAGTGGGATAAAGAAAATAAAACCATGCATTCTATATTTATGTCCTTTATGTTGTCTACTTTTCTTTTTGGTACACAGACATTTAAAATGTGCCTGAGGGGCTAAACTCAATTCAACTGAATGATAATTCATTCTTTTCCATTACTTATAAATAATTGGAACTGGTCTTTAATTGCAATTTGATGGATTCATGTCCCACTTTAAGACAACTTTTCAGCCTTTCGGACAGGAAATCATTCACTCCTCAACACGTTTTCATCGTATGGTTTCCAGTACAGCACACTCTATTTGTTCTTTTCTCCTACATCACAGCTTATGCTTCCAGTTTCCTTGGTTGGTCCCTCTTCTTCCTTCTGAACTTTTGACCTGAGCGTGCCCTAGGACTCAGTTCTTGGTCCTCATCGCCACGCTCATTTCTTTGGTGATTTCATTCAGTTTCAAGGTTTAAGTACAATGTCATTGCCCATATTTCCCAAATGTATACCTTTAGTCCAATCCTGTCTCCAAAGCTTGAAATTCATAAATCCAGCTGCCTATTCAGTATATAATAAGCATCGTAAACTCAGTATGTCCTCAGAATCTGAACTTCTGCTTTACCTACAACCTTCTTGTCCTAACCAAAACCAAATCCGTTGCTGTCAAATCAATTCCAACTCACAGCAACTCTATAAGACAGAGTAGAACTGCCCCCTAGGGTTTCCAAGGCTGTAATCTTTACAGAAGCAGACTGCCACATCTTTCTCAGGAGGAGTGGCTGGTTCAAGCCGCAGACCTTTCAGTTAGCAGCCAAGTATCTAAACACTTCGCCACCAGGGCTCCTCTTCTCATCCTAGTTGATGGCAAACATTCCTTCCAGTACCTCAGGCCACAAACTTCATAGTTATTATTAACTTACCTCTTGCTGTCCAATCTCACATGTAGCCATTAGGAAGATCTGTTAGCTCCACCTCCAAAATATATGCAGAATTCGGACATTCTTTGCCCACTACTCTTGTACCAGGGACATTGGTCATTCAGTGGAAGAATTCTCATCTTCCACCTGGTTTTGATTCTTGGCAAATGCACCGCATGTAGAACCACCACTTGTCTGTCAGTAGAGGCTTATGTGTTGTTAGGATACTGAACAGGTTTCAAGGGAACTTGAATGGCCTGGCCGTCTGCTTCTGAAAATCGGCCAATAAAATCCCTATGGATCACAACAGTCCAATCCACAACTGATTATGGGGATGGCACAGGACTGGTTGTCCAAACGGTTGCCATGAATTGTGGCTTACTAGATGGCAGCTAATAACAATAACAGCAACCCTTCTGCCACCCTGTCTCAAACTACCATCATCTCTCTCCTAGATAACTTGCAAAAGGTACCCTTGCATCAACGGACCATCCTCCTAGCTCTCAGGGGGATAATTTTAAACACAAGTCAGCTCTGCCTAAAACCCCCTTTCCACCTGGAGAAAAAGCCAAAGTCCTTTTTATAGCCCTTTTTAAACCCTGTGTATCCTACCAGGCAAATCCCTCACCTCCACCCTGCCCGCTTACTCGTTGCTGTTTCTTGAACATAACTAGGCATGGCCCAAATTACAGCCTTTGCTCAGTTTAACTCTGCTGGGACCCTCTGCCCTCAAGTGTTTGGTGGCCACTTCCTTCTTATCTTTACTGAAATATTTTCAGGGAAGCTTAACCTGACCACTTTATTCAATACTGCCAACTGGTCCCAACCTCTCCAACACTCATGATTCCTCCCTCCTACATAGGTCTAGATTTTCTCTTTTTCATAGCACTTAGGAAAAAAAAAAAATTGCTGCCAGTTAATTCCGACTCCTAGTGACCTTACAGGACAGAGTAGAACTACCCCATAGAGTTTCCAAGGAGCAGCTGGTGGATTCAAACTGCTGACCTTTTGGTTAGCAG
>NW_004444007.1:1273035-1275265 GCF_000243295.1 Trichechus manatus latirostris
GGCAGTTGTGTTAGTAAGGCAGGACCTGATCTACAAGACTAGATTGTGTCCTGAGGCAATCTCTTGAGATATAAAAGACAGAAGTGAGCAGAGAGACAGGGGGACCTCATACCATCAAGAAAGCAGTGCCTGGAGCAGAGTGTGTCCTTTGGCCTGGGGTCCCTGTGCCGAGAAGCTCCTAGTCCGGGGGAACACTGATGAGAAGGCCGACAGAGAGAAAACCTTCCCTTGGAGCTGACACCCTGAATTTGGACTTTTAGCCTACTTGATTGTGAAGAAATAAATTTCTCTTTGTTAAAGCCATCCACTTGTGTATTTCTGTTGTAGCGGCACTAGATGACTAAGACAGTCACCTACTTTGTTCCGTTTTTATCCTTAAGTTAGTTATAAAGTCATCTCCAGGAAGTTTATCCAGTTACTCCCCTAACAAAACGTAAGATTCTTGAGGGCAAGAATCTTTATCTAGTTTGTTCACTGATGTTTCCAAATGCTAGAATAGTGTCTGGGAATAGAGCCCATAAATATTTTTGTACAATAAACAAATATTTTGGCAGCAATAGTGGCTGCTCTTAAAGACAAAATGAATCAATGAGATTACCTTCTGTTACCTTAATATTAGGACAGGTACGGTTTTTAAATTATTTGTAGCATGAGTTTTTTATTCATTCCACAGTAATTTAAAGGAAAAGACTTACTCTGAGCCTAACACTAGATACTGAAGGAAATACAGCAGAGTATAAGATGTAACTATTGCGATTTAAAGAGCTTCGGTTCTAGTAGGGCTGATGAGAAGCACACCTCAAAGCTGACAGATGAAGAAGAGATAAAAATCAAAGCAGAACAGTATGTCAGGGTTATAATAAGAGAGAATATGTTGTTGTTAATTGAGTTTACTTGTAGGCTGACTCTTAAGGAAAGGATTTGAAGAGCTTAAACAAGGGTATATGCCATAAGATTAATGAAATAGAAATAGAAAGTCAAAGCAAAGTAAAATGGAAGAAATAACGAGGATCCTTCTAAGAGTTAATAGCAAGCCTTAATGCAGTTGCTGGCATTGGTCATAGTATTGACTGTGAGCATCCTGACAGTCGAAGAAAGTAAGCACATTCTGTAGGCTTTCATTCTCAGAGAAATAACAACGATATCAATGATAATGATATAGTTTCATTGTTGGATTTCCATCATCAGATTAATAATAACATTACTATAAGGGAGTCTATTATATAAGTAAGCAGTACACAAGTGTTACAGACAGTAAATGCTGTGAGTATCGTTGGTATAATCCTGTATTTTGGGAGGGAAATATGCTGATATGATCCCTGAAATCTCTTATAGCTTTAATATTTTAGATTCTCATCAGGGTGCTATTCAATCCATGATTTTGTCATAGCTTATGCATTTTTACCCACCATGCCACTCCCTGGCTACTTAACGGACACAATATCCAACGGGAAGTTTTACGCCTTCACATTGTGAAGGTTAATTTCTAGTCTCTTGAGAACCTTACCTTTCTGACCCAGTGATATTTTTCTAACAAAAAATGTTTTAACTCTCATTTCCTGCAGTTTGCTTTGGGCCATCAATGTAACCAACCTAAGGTAATAACATCCTCTAACCCAATAATTATGAGTGGAGATTTGTTTAGTTTGGGTAACTCTGTGGGAATATGTGTTGAATAAGGAGATTGTATTCTTCTTTTGTGACTTGCATAGTTACTGATAAAATTATAAATTAATTCCAGAAAATTATGTACAATATACAAAAAATTAATGAGGCACTGTGAAAGTTATTTTTACGTGTGCTAATTCATTTTATTCTTACACAAAACATGTTTAACCCTATTTTTAAAAAATGAGAGATACTGAGACTCAGAAAGATAAGGTTAACATGTCCAAAAGTAAGTTAAAGAGCTAAGACATAAACCATGGATGACTCAAAAATCCATTGTGTCATATGACCAGCCAATTTTAAGTGAATTGAGTTCATTTTATAGCATCATTATCAATGAGATCAATGAAATTTGTTCTTAGCATTCTGAAAGGGTTAAAATATTCTTACTCCCTCAGCATAGATACATTATCTCCCCTCAGATTCACAGATTATGTCATATGACCTGAAAACAATAAGGAATTTTTCAACAAGTAACTGTGCCTCTGACACATTTCTTCTGAGAATGTGAGTATAAGGGATCCACAATATGGATATAAAAATATTAAAAATGGATTTTATT
>NW_004444007.1:1276179-1277516 GCF_000243295.1 Trichechus manatus latirostris
AGAAAACTCAGATAAGCAACCCCCATGTACAGAAGGATTCATGCTTCATATTTTTTGAATTCCTAGAGATCGGCAACCAACCCCCAGGCAGTATACAGAATATTGAGAACAATGAATGTGCTTCTTTCCAAAGGCTGGTTATCAAGTTTGTTGGGACTCATAATATCTGCTTTGAATTCTGCTTTTCCACTAAATTCAATGCCTACAATGCAGTGGAGGCTCTGAAACACACCTAAGGTAAATGAAGAGGATGACTACATTGACAATCTTTCACAATTTGTGCTGACTGCCATGGGAATGTTATATTTTCCAGAAAATTAAGGGTAGACGGTTTATTCCTAATATACTGAGGCACGTTGGGTCCACTTTTCCTCAGGGCTGAGATCTCTTATCAAAGAAATCAAGAGGTTCCTTTTCAAGGGCAAGTTATTAGCTTTGTCAGTCTGTTGGCAAATGATAAGGCTAAAGACAAGTGAATTCAGATATTGCTTAAAAGTGTTCTAATGTCCACATATGTCTATCTCCCCAGGGAATAAACAGCCTTTCATTACTTTTCAGTGGGCCTTTGCATCTCTTCATTAGTTCTGAACTTAGAGCTATAAAAATGAGTAGGCAGAATAATCTGCCAGCCAGAAGGTTACTTCTTTCATGAACCCTTTCCTCGTCTTCCTTAAGCTGCTTTCGCCCACCCAACCTATGCCACCAACCCATAAAAGGAAATACAAAGATCTCTCCCTCCTCTGATCTTACATAAGGTTGTTTGATGCTCATCTATGACACATCACTTTATACCTACATAACTATTAGAGTTATTATAGTCATTTATAATGTTGTCTAGTCTCCCTTGGTAACCCCTTGATGGCAGGCTCCACATATCACTCATAGCTCTTAGGTATTGTTAGTTGCTGTTGAGTTGGCTCTGACTCATGGCGACTTCCTGCACAGCAGAATAAAACATTGCCCTGTCCTGCGCCATCTTCATGATCATTGGCATGCTAGAGCCCATTGCTTTGGCCACTGTGTATTGTGAGTGCCTTCTAACCTAGGGGGCTCATCTTCCAGCACTGTATCAGACAATGTTCTGTTGTGACCCGTAAGGTTTTCATTGGTTAATTTTCAGAAGTAGATTGTCAGGCTTTTCTTCCGAGTCTGTCTTAGTCCGGAGGCTCTGCTGAAACCTGTCCATCATGGGTGACCCTGCTGGTGTTTGAAGTACTGGTGACATAGCTTCCAGCATTGCAGCAATGCACAAGCCACCACAGCATGACAAACTGACAGGTGGTGGAGCTCTTAGCTAGTGTTACACATAGTAGGGCCAGAATAAATATTTATTGAAT
>NW_004444007.1:1279003-1280083 GCF_000243295.1 Trichechus manatus latirostris
TTTTGGTTTTTAAGTTACACTCTCTTCTAGATTTATTTCCCACTTTTCTCACTTTACATATACCAAAAGGTGACCAAGATTGAGCACCTCGGAGATTTGTCATTTATTTAATTACCAGGTAGGACGCTGTTGTTGTTGTTAGATTCCATCAAGTTCAAACCGACTCATAGCGACCCTATATGGCAGAGTAGAACTATCCCATAAGGTTTTCTAGGCTGTAATCTTAACGGCTATAATCTCCCGTGGAGCCACTGGGTAGGTTCGAACCACCAACCATTCTGTTAGCAGCCGAGTGCTTAACCATTTCGCCACCAGAACTTCCAGGTAGAATGAAGAAAGATAAAAATCCCTACATATTTTGATTTCAGAACAACAGGAAGACTCAACATGACCATTTTCCCATACTTAACGTTCTTTTTCTATTTCTGCTGGTCCATCATCCAAAATGCATTCAGTTTAGAATGAAGAGATGGGAAAACATGGCTAGTTCTTGGAGTGGTAACATTTCAGGTTGTTTATAACATCATTTTATGGATGTGAGGGCCAGGCTTTACCAGAAAGGGCAGAGAAGACAGCTCACAGACATTCTGTACCTCTGGGAGAGGACACCTTGACAACAGAAACAGGCCAAGAACAGCAGGTTCTGTGCAGATGACAAATTCCACAGGCTTTACACATTCACCAGGGCTGGATCCACTTGCCTCAGCAACAGAGCACTGAGATAGGCAGGTCCTTGTATGTCCTCCTGGTGTGTGTGTGTGTGTGTATCTATATATATTTACCCTAAGGTCTCCTAAAGATTTATGTTGCCATGTACGGTTTTCCTTGTACTATTTCATCCAGTTTAACCCTTCTATCACACTAACTGACCTACTTTGTCTCATTCTTGGGATTTTGTCTATGAAGATACACAGAGAAGAGAAAATTAACTTCCCTTGTCTTTCTGTTGTTTTGACTGAACTCTGATTCTCCGCTTTAGGGTAAAGAAAACAAACAAACAAAAATCAGTAAGATTAAATGTTGAATAAATATCAGATCTGCTCTCAGAGCTGATTCAGGTGGTAAGTGGATATAGATCTT
>NW_004444007.1:1284779-1286395 GCF_000243295.1 Trichechus manatus latirostris
GGTCACTATGAGTCTGTGTCAACTTGATGGCAATAGGTTTTTTTGTTTGTTTGTTTTTTATTGTTAGGTTTTAAGAAGACTTCAGGGATATTTTTGGTTTAAGGTTTAAAGATCATCTCAGGGCAATATTTTCAAGGGTTCATCTAGCCTCAATGGCTCCAGAAAATCTGATATTCTGTTCTACATTTTTCTCCCTTCTGATCAGGATTCTTCTATGGAAACTTTGATCAAAATGTTCAGTAATGGCAGCTGAGCATCATCAAATTCTTCTGGTCTCATGGCAAAAGAGGTAGTTGTTTACGTCAGCAATTAGCCACACATTCCATTTCTTCCTCCTGTTTCTGACCTTCTTCCTTCTTCCTCTGTTGCCCAGGCAAATAGAGACCAATTGTTGTGCCTTGGATGGCTGCTTGCAAGCTTTTAAGATCTCTGTGTGCCTAGTTTTTGTAAGGGTTGATATTAATAAAACAATAGGCAAAATTCATCAAGCGGTTATTTGCCCAACACCGTTGTAAGCTTTACATGTATTATCTCTTTTAATCTTCACAAGAACCCTGTGAAGGGTATAATCTTATTATAACTCTTTTACAGATGAGGAAACTGAGGCATAGAGAAGCTAAGTACTTACTAAAGGCCACAGCACACATAAATGGTCCTGCTATTATTTGAATCTAAGCAACCTGATTTCAGAATCATTATTCATAACCAATAAGCTAACTTTCTTTTTGCATGATTGGAGTGCCAAATTTTTATTTTAAGGAGGATGTGGTGCCTTAAAGAGCTAAAGCAGGGACGTAGGCCATTCTCATGGTCAGTTGATAATATATCTGAAATGGCTACTTGACTATTGTACAATTGTCTATGTTCTTTGTATAAAAATAAACGCCATTAAACTAGGATAATGTGAAAGTGGGAAAGCAGTCTATCGTGTGGCCCTCCAACCCTCATCTGGACTGCCTAATCCTTGGACCTAGAACATTCCATGATAGTAGAGGTGGGGAACTGGGCACTGAAAGGTCTGGCAATCTACTTTTGAAAACTCAGCTATTGAAGACCCTATGGAGCACAGTTCTACTTGGACATACATGCAGGGTCACCATGAGTAGGAGTTGACTGGACAACAACTGGTTTAACAACCTACTGGCTACTTATAAATATTATAATTTCTACTTAACAAAAAGCCCAATTTTCTCTTCAAATTTCAAATCTGTAACATTGTATATGCGGTGGTAGCAGAAGCTCTGGCTTGGAACAACCATTACAGACATTTCTATCTAAGTATTTGCCTTGGTAGAGTTATGTAGTAGCATTCTGCCCATCTCAGTTTACCATTTACCCATAATCTTATTCTGCATTCTTTCCTCAGCCAAGTCAGAGCTCACTGAGGGAGAAAGAGCAATAGCCCCTCCCACCTGCCAATCTTGGAGAGTATGCACTAAGCCTGCTTTTGCATTTAGTTGTAGATCTCTGGGTAACTGAGTTACCAGCAAGAAAAGCATCTAGTTTTCATCTTCCTTGCAAACTCTTCCTTTTTTCTTTTCTATTTTCTCTAAGGCTAATAGGATGTGCATAGGGAAGGATAAAAGAGGAGTCAGAGATGATTTCACAGCACAAGT
>NW_004444007.1:1287327-1294559 GCF_000243295.1 Trichechus manatus latirostris
CTAAATTTTGGTACTCTGTAAATGATAAGAGCTCCAAAAAATCCATTGTCTACCAATAGACACCTTTGATTTAATAATAGAATGCTTACCATTAAAGACTTTCAGATTTTATTTCACAGCACGAAGTTCTCTTAGCTTGAGAAACAATCATATAAAAATTGGACAGTCATAAATAGAAAATAATATGGGGTTTTTTTGGTGTCAGCAGAGGATATAAGATAGACAACTTTGCTTCTTTAACGTGGGTATGTGGCACATCTTCTCTGCCTGATTAGCAAGAATATAACAAATATGTATAGTTGAGATACTGTGAGACGTCTACTCTAATGATCTGTCCTTTTTTGCTAAACCAATAGTTTTTTTTTTTTCCTGCAGAATTTGCTTTATATAAGAATAGTAGATACCTGTTACCAAAGATGTGACAGCATAAATTTTTTTTATAAAATGCTATTTAAACACCTCAGTGTCTTATATTCTGGCTCAAAAACTCAGGGTTGAAATGACAATCAATATGCACTGGTAAGATTCCTTTCTCAGAAATCTTCCTGTTCTGATATAAATACAGCTTCATTCAACTCCTTCAGCGAAAAAAAAATCTTTTTCCATCTTTTACTTTCAATCAATTTATATTAAAAGTGGGTTTTTTTGAATATTGCGTATAGTTCGGTCATACTTTTTATCCAACTTGACAATTTCTGCCTTTATAATTGAAAGGTTTAAACCATTTAATTTTATATAATTACAAATACTGTTGCGATCGTGTTGATTCCGACTCATAGCAACTGTATAGGACAGAGTGTAACTGCCCCATTAAGGTTCCCAAGGCTGTAATCTTTATGGAAGCAGACTACCACATCTTTCTCCTTCAGAGAAGCTGTTAGGCTGGAACTGCTGACCTTTCAGTTAACATCCCAAAACTTAATCACTGTGACCCTAGGGCTCCTTGATTATAAATATAATTGGGTGTAAATATACCCTCTTGATACATATTTATTTTTAATTTGTCTCGTCTGTTTTCTGTTCTTTTTTCTCTTTTATTGCCTGCTTTTGAATTATTTTTTTATCTCCATAATTGACTTATTAACTATACCTCTTAAGAAGTTTTTTTTCTTGGTGTTGCTGTAGAATTTACAATAAACATCTTTAACTTATCGTAATCTGTTTTCAAACATGGTTATACTATTTCACATAAAAGGTAAGAAACTTAAACAACCCTGTATTTGCCTTTCTTCTCTCCTGTCCTTTATGCTATTGTTGTTATTCATTTTACATCTACTATTCATTTTACATCTACATATATTTTAAAACTTCAATAAATTTTTGTTATTATTTCTATAAGCAATCAATTATATTTTGAAGATAGTAAAAATGAATTAAAAGTGTTTTATATTTACTCATGTATTTACCATTTCTAGCACTTTTCATTCCTTTATTTAGATTCAAATTTCTGTCTGTCATTATATTTCCCTCTTCCTGAAGGCCTTTCTTTAACATTTACTCTGCTGATAATAATTGTCTCCGCCTGAATGTCTGAAACAATATTTATAGAATTATAAGATGACTATTTTTTCCCTTTCAGTACTGAAGATAATGCTCTACTGTCTTCTGGCTTGCATTGTTCCTCCTGAGATTCTGCTGTCAATCTTTGTTCCTCTCTACTTCCTGTGTCATTTTTTTCCGTAGCTTCTTTCGATATTTTCTCTTTACGTCTGGTTTTCCATGATTTGATTATGACGTGCCTTGTGTGGTTTTCTTTCTGTTTCTTCAGCTTGTGTTTATGGAGCTCTTGAATCTATTTTATCAAAATTGGAAATATTTCTTCAAATTTTTTTTGTAAAGGGCTTCTTGCTTCTTCTGACACATCAATCATAAACATGTTTGGGCCCTGATATTGTCTCAGAGCTTACAGATACTCTTTATTTTTCCAAACTTTGGTCTTTCTGCATTTATAATTTTTATAGCTTCTACTACTATGACATCAAGTTCAAAAACACTTTTTTTTTTGATTCACTCTATTAAATATTTGCTTTCCAATTCATTATCTACTCCTCTTATATTTCTAATTTTCTTCCTTCCTCTTTCCTTGGATTTAATTCATTATTTTTTTAACTTCTTCAGATGGTTGTTCAGATAATTAAATTAGAATCATTATTTTTATTCCCTAATATATGAATTTTAAAGTCATATATATCACTGTAAGACTGGTTTTAACTGTATTGCACCAGTTTTTATATGTCATATTTGCATTGTCGTTCAGTTCAAACTATTTTCTCATTCCTGTTGTGATTACTTTTTTGAGTCACAGATTATTAAGAAGTGTTTTTAAAAGTTAAGGAGCCCGGGTGACACAATGGTGGAATGCTTAGACACTAACCAAAAGGTTGGCAGTTCGAACCCATAGAAGAAAAGACCTGGCGAACTGCTTCCATAAAGATTACAGCCTAGGAAACCTGATGGGACACTTCCACTCTGTCCTATAGGTTGCTGTGAGTTGGAATCAACTGACAGCACACAACAACAGTAAAAATTCTCAAATTTACAAGCATATGCATGAATCTAGTTATCTTTTTGTTATTGATTTCTAGATTGCAGCCCTGGTGGTGCAGTAGCTAAGAGATATGGCTGATAACCAAAAGGTTGGCAGTTCAACTCTACCAGCCGCTCCTTGGAAACCCTATGGGGCAGCTTTACTCTGTCATATAGGGTGCTATGAGTCGGAATCGACTTGATGCCAGTGGGTTCTAGGTTAATTCCCCGTTCATTAGGGAACATGCTGTATGATTTCAGCTTTTAAAAATTTGATGAGCTCACATGCCTCAATCTATGACCTATTTAAGTAAATAATCTATTTAAGTAAATAAAAATAATTTGTTTTCTGTAGTTGAGATGCAGTATTCTAAATATGTGCATTAGATTGAGTTTGTTAATTGTGTTGTTTGACTCTACATCATTACTGATTTAGTTGTTCTCTCAACTGTTAAGAGAGATGTATTAAAATGTTTACTAAAATTGTAGATTTGTCTTTTAACTTTCACTTTATATAAAGTGAAAGTACAGATGTACAAATTTAAAATTGTTTCATTCCTCTGGACTATTAAATATTTTTATTATGAAATGCCCTTATTTATCTCTATTTAATTTTTACCTTCAATTCTACTATGTCTGATATTAGTATAAACTAATATCTTTATTTAATTAGGGTTTTTTATCCTTTTATTTTCACTTATTCTTTGTATCTTTTGAAAACAGCATATAGTTGGATTTTGGGTATGTGTGTTTTTTCATTCTGATAATTTCTCTCTTTTTATTTAATTTGGAGCATCTAGATCATTGATATTTAATTTTATATAATTACTAATATAATTGTACTTCTATTTGCCACCTTACTTTTTGTTTTTTATTTGTACTACCTGTTGTGTATTTCTTTTTTAAAAAATGTTTTTGATTTATTTTGAATTGATTAGTATTTTTTATTATTCTATTTTCTCTATCATTAACATGATAATTATCCATTCTTTCTTTCAAAAGACCCCCTAGAAATTAAAACATGCATTCTTTACTAATCAAACGCAAATAACTCTAGTAATTATACTTCTTTTCATGAGAAATCCAAAATTCTTCAAACATTTTTACTCTGCTTACAGATACTATTATTTTTATAGCCATTATTTATTTATACTTACTCATGTATTTCCTTTTTTGTCCCTTTTTTCATTTCACCCTACATCTCTGAATTTACGTTTATAATGATTTTCTTTTACTCAAAGAAAACTTTTTTTTTTCTTCTTTAGTCTTGGTCTGCTAGTGAAGAATGTTTTGTTTTTACTTGTCAGAACTGTCTTTATTTCACCTTTAGTTTTGAAGGATAGTTTTATTGGATATGGAATCCTAGCTCGGCAGTCGTTTTTCTTTTGTCATTTTAAAAATATCTTTCCTTTGTCGTTTGACTTTCATTGTTTCTATTGATAAGTCAGCTATCAGTTTTATGTCGCTCTCTTAGAAGAAGGCTACTGGTATTTTAATAGGGTTTATGTTAAATCTAGGAGCCTGGTGGCACAGTGGTAAAAGTGTTCAACTACTAACCAAATGGTTGGTGGTTCAAAACCACCAGCAGCTCCTTGGGAGAAAGATGTGGCAGTCTGCTTCCGTAAGGATTCACAGTCTTGGAAACCCTACGGGGTTGCTATGAGTCAGAATCGACTTGACAACAGTGGTTTGTGTTATGCTAAATCTAAGGGAGCCCTGGTATCACAGTGGTTAAACCCCTTGGCGGCTAACCAAAAAATCCATGGTTTGAACCAACAGGCTGCTTCGTGGGAGAAAGATGTGACTGTCTGCTTCCATGAAGATCACAGTCTTGGAAACACTATGAGGCAGTTCTACTCTGTCCTATATAGTTGCTATGAGTTGGAATTGACTCAATGGCAATGGGTTTGGTTTTAGTATGTTAAATCTATTGATCAATTTTTGACCAATTTGAGGATAATTGCTATCTTAACAATATTGAGCCTTCAATCCATGAACATGTAATGTTTCTCAATTTATTTACATCTTTAATATTTCACAGAAATCTTTTGTACTTCAGTGTACAAAGCTTGCACTTCTATTACTAAGTTTATTCCTAAATAATTTAATCTTTTTGATGCTATTGTGAATGGAATTATTTGTTGAATTTTATTTTTGGATTGTCATTGCTAATATACAGAAATAGAATTGATTTTTATATATTGGTCTTGTATCCTGTGATACAAGATGCTCTTTATTAGTTCTAGCAGATTTATTGTAGATTCTTTGGATTTTCTGCACAAGTGATAATATAGTTTGCTAGTAAGTATTATTTCTTCTTTTCCAGTTGAGATATATGTACATATGTATGTGTTTAATTTTTTACTGCTTTATTGTACTACCTAGAAACTCTGGTTATAAAGTTGAATAGCAGTGATGAGAGTGGACACACTTACTGTGTTCCAGATCTTAAGGAGAAAACATTCAGTCCTTCACTATTAAGTATGATGTTATCTGTGGGTGTTTCATAGATGCCCTTTATCACATTGAGAAACTTCCCTTGTATTTCTAGTTTATTGAGAATTTTTATTATGAGTGGGTGTTAGATTTTGTCAAATGGTTTTTCTGAACCAACTGATTCTACTAAAATGGTGTATTACATTTCCTAATTTTCATAAATTAAACGAACCTGGGATCTCACTTGTTCATGTTTTATAATACTTCTTATATTACTATGTTTGCTAATATTATAAAAAATTGATCTATGTTATTAAGGATATTTGTCTGTAGTTTTCTTTCTTATTATACCATTTTTTGATATCAGGGAATTACTGGTCTCAGAGAATTACTTCTGCAATGTTCCCTTATCCTGTAATTTCTGAAATAGTTTGAGAAGGCTTGGTATCATTTCTTTTTAAAGTATTCTATAGAAGTTTCTACTGAAGCCATATCAGCTTGAAGTTTTCCTCAAGGGGACATTTTAGATTTTTAATTTAATTTCTTTACTTGTTAAAGATCTATCCAGACTTTCTATTTCACTGAACAAGCTTTGGAAAAATTTTTTTCTTCCTAAGAATTTTTCCACCCATCAAATTTGTCTAATCTGTTGGCCCAGTTCATCTTTTGTTGCCATATATCATAGATTAGTGCCCAGCCTTGAACTGACCTTCATTATCACTCATCCTATTCTGATCATTTGTGGCTATGGAGGAACAGCGTATCACTGTACAAAAGACAGTTGTCAAATCCATGTCCAATTTGGTAGAGAACAGAAGCGAATATAGAAGGAGAATGATTCCTTGGTAGCTGTGGGCTGGAAAACATTATAAGGCTAAACCTATCCAATACATTCTTTTAAAATGTCAGCATAAATCTAATACTTACTCGTGTGTTGGGAACTTGGTAATGTTGAAGTAGCATTTGGAAGTGAACTATTTGTCACTGTTGAATTTGTAGTTCTAAGCTCATTCTTCATGACACCAGGGACTGTGTTTCCTAATTATATAAAAAGAATAAGCATTCATCAGAGGTGTAACCAATCACTAGATAGTCTCATTAATATTAACATCCAGTGACAGCGTGAATTTTATTGTTGAAAGTTTTCTGATCAAGACTTAGAAATACAGCATGTTGATGACCCAGTTAATTACATTAAAGAAAGTAGAGGAACATTAGACTTTTCTGTATGCCTGCTATAGGTTATCTCATTCGATCACCGCAGTAATATTTTGAGTTTAGTAATTATTATGATCATCATTTTAGATGTAGGACTCAAAGAAGTTAAGTAATTACACTGTAGTCACACAACTTGTAATAGGAGAGAACCTATACCTGAATCCAGGTCTTTCTGATACAAAAGTTTATCACTCAGCCACCTGGGAAAAGAGATTATAATGAAGCAGTAGTAGTTAAAGATAGCACCATGGTTTCCACGGTGCCAGGAACAGAATTTACAGGTATGTGAAATAGCCAGAGAAAGAAGGATAGCAGGAGATAAATAGAATAAACTACTAGTTATACTTAGTTCATCGTTTTGGGGCAAGAAAACAATGAAGAAACGATAAACTGAGCTTTTCAAAAATAACATTGGAATGAAATGACTTGAAACAATCTATATTTGCACAAATACTAGTTTAAAAAAATGATCTATGTCCTTTGGTCTTTTCAGTCTATTAAGGGGAACATTGGGTTAGCAAAGAAAAGACAGACATATATTTAGTGCATACTTAGTGTTAGCTAGATGTGTCCTGAAGATGTGGAGAAGCAGTGTAGTAGATTCCTATCACAGAGTAGGCTGGAAACCTGAATTGCTAGGACCTTCCAGAAGTGGCAGTCAGCTTCCATTCTAAGGCAACAAACATCTGCCATGTAATGCAAATTCTTAGTGCCGTTGAACGGTTCATGTTGAAAACATCAGTATATTGCAAGAAGACTTTGTAGACAGTGGGATCAGTATGTCTTCAGGTAAAAAGCCTTCGGGAATTGGTATGCATATAAAAGTGAAATAAATTTAGATGCATATGAGAAATAAAGAGTGAAAATGGGCACAAGATTAAGAGACTTTTTTTTTTTAGCGTTTTTTTTTTTATTTTATTTTTTAATTGTACTTCAGGTGAAGGCTTACAGAACAAATAGTTTCTCGTGAAACAGTAGGACACATGTTGTTTTATGACATTGGTTAACAACCCCACAACATATCAACCCTCTAACTTCTCAACCTTTTTTTT
>NW_004444007.1:1295679-1305791 GCF_000243295.1 Trichechus manatus latirostris
AGTTTCATCCATGTTATGAGATGCTTCACAGATTCATTGTTGTTCTTTCTCGTTGCATAGTACTCCATTGTGTGTATGTACCATAGTTTGTTTACCCATTCAGCTGTTCATGGGCATCTATTTGTTTCCATCGTTTTGCTATTGTGAACAATGCTGCCATGAACATAGGTGTGCATATGTTTATTCGAGTGATGACTAAGAGACTTTTTTTTAAGAAGAGAAAGAAAAGTTTTATTATTCAATAAACATTAAACCAGAATGTGATGCATCACAGGCAAATTGCCTTAAGAGACATCTCGAAGAATTAAATTGACAGGTGCAGGGAAATACTTGAAGAAATAGAGAAATGTCTTATTGTAGCAGGAAAGCAGGAATTGATGTTCGTGATAGCATGGAAATGGGAAAGGTCACCCAAACTGCAGAAACTCAACATTTGAGGAAGGGGGAACACATAAGGTTGAATATTTTTCTTCTCATGGGAACCCCAAGAACAATAGTTTCTCATCAGAAATATTTGGAGAAGGATTATCCAACTGAGTTAAAATTGAAAAACATGAAAAAGCTATCCTGGTGACTTAAAGAATTGCTCAATATAACACAGACTCAGCAGTTTAGGTATTGGACAAGATATATACAGGTAAGAAAGATGTGGGGGGCTGCTAGACTGGAAAAATACAAACACAAGAGCTGAGTAATGGAATAGCTGGGAATACAATGGTGGAGTCTCTGGGTGGTGCAAACGGTTAGTGCTAGGCTGCTAACCAAAAGACTGGAGATTTGAGTCCACCCTGAGGTGCCTCAGAAGAAAGGTTTGGAGATCTACTTCTGAAAAATCAGCCATTGAAAACCCTATGGAATCAACTAGACGGCAGCTGGGTTTTGTTTTGCAATGCCAAAAGTTTGCTTAAAGAATCTCTTATTATTAATTTGAAATATTCTTCACAAAAGAGTAGAGTTAGAGCCCATCTTCAGTTAAGGACAGGTTGTCAGTTACACAATATCAAGTAAGCAATGGAGAAAATCTTGAGTACTTCCAAGGTAAATCAAAAGATTATTAAATATACATAGTGGACCCAAAATGAATGGAGTGATAAATGGGTGAACTAATGCTGCCACAATAGTAAATTTTCAGATTTCACAAGTGTACAGATAAGTTTCAAATGCTAATCTCAGGGGAGAAGTCCGTATGCTGGGTGACTGACATTTATTAAGATACACAGATCATAATTTTGTATAAACAGCTTGTTGAGTAAATTTTCCCAAATGCACTTTTGGTTTACACATAGTGTATTCTGAACTGACACCTCAGAGAAAAAGGAAGCCAATCTTAAAGCTGTTCTTTAAATGTATATACTTTTCTATCTTCCAGTTTTTCTGCCTGGACACTTTCCTCCAGATAACAATATGTATTTGCTTTGGTCAACAGGTGCAAATTGCACTGTGACTTATGTAATAACATATGTATTGTGTTTGACAAACATTACTGTGCTTGAGAAATTATAATTTGTAGGGAAATTGGAACATCGAGGTAATACTGGCTATACTTTTAGAACTTGTGTGTTTCAAATTTATATCATTTTGAATCTTAGAATTTTGGCAAAGATGAGATGCATGAAAGTCAAAACATAAGGAATATTTATCCATGTTTGAATTGGAATAAGGAGAATCTAACGGTAGAGACGCTTAAGGAAGTCACATTAATACCAGATTTCAAGTGCAGGGAAGAGACCTTCACTCTAACCATACTCTTAAGTGAGACCCATTGGCTACACTGACTAGGACTGACCAGAATACCAGCGTGAGGGACCAAAAGCAAAACAAATCTGTTGCTGTCAAGCTGATTCCTACTCACGGTAACCCCATGTGTTACAGAGAACTGTGCTCCATAGGGTTTTCTTGGATGTAATCTTTACGGAAGCAGGTTGCCAGGTCTTTCTTCTGAGGTGCTACTGGGTAGGTTCTAACTGCCAACCTTTCGGTCAGTTGTTGAGTGCAAACTGTTTGTGCCACCTAGGAACATTCTGTGTGAGGGGCAGGAACTGTTCTATAAATGTCTTAGTTTCATCAATATGAGATACGTTTTACATATTTTGGGAGATTAAATTTCTTGGGAGAAACAATAAATAGGGACATTAATTGTATTTGGAATTTAATGTGTGGTAACAATGGATTGACTTGAAAGGGAAGGCTTATGGAGTTAAACTGTGCAAGGTGGTGGATTAGTCAGCTTTATTCTTCTGCAATTATATTTGAAACACAATATTGGTTTACGTGATACACATAGCAAAAGCACCAGATCTGGTCACTTTGTCTTGAGAAGTAGAATATGGAAGTGAGTGACTTTTTGACAAAGTTAGCGTTTACTAAAACATATGTTGCAGAATACTAGTTCTGTGGTATGCTATTTGGTTTTATGTGGGAAAAAATGTTTTTATAGCTAAATTAATTTGGAGCTACATAGAATAAAAAAGAAAGTCAAGTGGATTTATTTATACTATGACTTATCAGATTAAAATATATATATTATTATATATTGTAAAACCCTAGGACAGTATAGACTGTATAGTATTTTCTGTAACTGCCCAAGAACCTCCATCTTCAGGGATCATTTATGCACTAGTGTTCCATAGAAATTCTATCCCTATGACAACATGGGTAGCCTTGGATGA
Source organism: Trichechus manatus latirostris (assembly GCF_000243295.1). Lineage (NCBI taxonomy): Eukaryota > Metazoa > Chordata > Mammalia > Sirenia > Trichechidae > Trichechus > Trichechus manatus. The sequence continues at coordinate 1,298,349 of NW_004444007.1, forward strand.
ACTTAATTAATGTCCTACTTCATTTCAGTGTACCCTGGGGGAAATATTAAAAAATCACTCATAGAAAGATTGTGAGGGGCTTAAACATCCACACCAGTGGTTCTAGGGAGATGATAAGCAGTGGCAAAGACTCGAAAAGAAGCTTCTTGAGGGTTTTTCTCAGATTCTTCTGACCACCTTCACTGGGAGGAAAAGTAATACTACAGATTGCAAACAGGTTTAAGTATTAAGTCCAAGAGTTTAAAAAAAACAAAAAATGGTGTGTAGGCCAAACACATGAACCTTTAAGGAGAAGTTAAGACTTCACCTTCTCCAGTACTTCCCTCCTAGGGAAAAGGAACGCAGATAATAAACTCAGGCTATGTTGGAGTACCAAACATTCTGAAGAGAACAAAAAGTCGTGGTGGTTGGGGACTGTAGGTGAAATAGGGTTAGAGCTTTCAGTGGAAAAGAAGAAAAGAGTTGTATTTCTATGTAAATTTCGTATTTTTTTTCTCTTGTCTGCAACATTTAGATGGTAGGTTAAGGTAGACAGGAATGGTACTGCCTACTTGGAATTGTGTGTTTAGCAATGTCCTTGCTCTTGCAAGACCAAATAAAACAGGATTTAAGACCAGGGAAAGTGAGCAAGAGTAGACCACCAAGAGCTCCCAGCAGATTAGGCCTTGGTTAGCAGGTTAACTGAGTGCCTCTAGATTTATTCATTTTCTAACCCAGTTTACCAAGGTAGGTTCATATAGACATTTGGTACTTGTTCTGGGCTAGGAATAAAGTTGTGCTTGTACTTAGAGTGTTCCTTTGTATATATATCCCAGAAAGCCAGTGGACTAGGGTAGTCTGGTGGCCTCAGAGGGATCTGGGAATTTGGAATTCCTTTATTATACCACCATTCTTCCTTAGAAAGAAGGAAAAAAAAGTAACAAATCGATGTTGAATTTCTTCTTCCTTAAAATCTATTTTAACTATATTTCTTGGAGTCAGAAAAGATATTGGTGGGGGCTTCTTTATTTTCTCAGATCTACTGATTCTATTTACCCAAGAGATCTTATGTATCAGTGAATAATTATCAGTAACGCTTATGGGGACCTTAAAAGCTTCTGGGACACTCCAGCTGTCCTTTCTGAAAGTGTAGTTCACAACAGTCGCAAAAGAGGTTAATCCTAGTTGAAGTGGTGGATAAAAAAGAGTTGCTGTGTTTGTTTTCTGGTTGTAGAATCCACATTATTTATTTTATTATGAATGGAATTTAAATAAATGCAATAATACCTTATTTCAGTAGTTTTTAATTTTACTCCTGAACCCTAAAGGTTCAGTGGTGAAGCCTCAGGGACTACCTTTGGTGGTAAGAGGAGCTAAGTGTGCAGAAGACCACCCCCTCCCCATGCACACACTAACACCTTCCTGCTGCGACCAGAGCAGTTCCACTTCAGACTGCTTGAAATACTGGTATTTTGGACTTCCTCATAATTTTTTATGTGGAAAAGTTTCTGCTTATTAAAAAAAAAAATTAGACATCTGTGTTACTTAAAAGTGAGGTTCTTAAAGTGGTAACCTCACCTGCTCACACTAAAAGTAAGATCAAGAACTTCAGAGCAGGCAAACTCACAAGATCCATCATGAAGTTCATGCATTAATGTTTCCACACTATATTCAAGCACATGAGTTTTCACTTATTTATTCTTTTCTAGAGACAATTCTAACAAATTTGTTTAGCTAATAGGTATGTGTGTTTCTGTGTGTGTAGATGTGTGTTTCTCACTTAAGATAAGACAACCAATTAAAATTAAAAAAAGAACCAGCCACAGAAGGCTGGCAATTTCACCAAAAGAATAGCCAGAAAGAAGAGGAAAAACAAGAAATGCATAAAAACAGCAAAGAGAAGTACAAAGTTACAGAATTCAGTGTCCATTTACCTCAGGAAGGAAAAAAAATGTCTTATAAACCTTGTGAATACCCAAGGGACTAACTATAATAGTCAAGTGTAATAATTAAGATTAAAAATAATAATGCTGAATTATTAAGAAATATTCAATTATGAATTAGTTAAATGGAAAGAAAGGATTTGAAACCAAAGGACCAGGTTTCAAAGTCTAAATTGTTATCATGAAATATGTGCTTTTTTTTTGTTGTTAAGTCATTAAACCTCTCTGAAATTCATTTTTTACACCTTTAAAGAATAATCTTTAAATAATGACTTTAAAATAGTCTTTAAAATAATGATAATGCATCCCTTAAAATGAAAGCTAATGCACTATTGTGAAAATAGTACTCTGAAAAAATTGCAAAGCACTTGCAAGTGATGATTATTATGCTCTGTATAGTGAGGCAAGAACATGTATGATATACTTTAGAATAATCTCCATATCATTTATTTTTTTTAAAAATTTAATTTAAATTTATTTTATTATTTCACTTTAAAATTAAATGCTTATTGTAGGTAACTTTTGCTAAGTAGTAAATATACTGAAATGAAAAAAAGTTTAAAACGTGGTGGTGAGAAATTCACAAATATACGACAATTAAACAATATACTCCAAAATAAAAAATGGCTCAAGGAAGAAACCAAAAGTAAAATTAGAAAATATTTTGAGTTGAATGAAAACAAAAACACAGCATATAAAAACTTAATGAAGGCAGTAAAAACAGTGCCTAGAGGGAAATTTGTAGAAAAATAAGAAAGATCTCAAATCAATAACCTAACTGCCACCTTAAGAAACTAAAAAAGAACAAATTAAACCCAAAGCAAGTAGATGGAAGAAAATAATAAAGATTAGTATGCAAATAAATAAAACAGGAAAAAAAAAAAAGAGAGAAAATCAATAACTGGTTCTTTGAAAAAAATCAACAAAATTGACAAATCATTAGTTAGACTGACCAAGGAAAATAGAGGACTCAAATTACTAAAATCATGAATGAAAGAGGGGCTATTACCAAAAACCTTATGGAAATAAGAAGTATAAAGGAATACTATGAATAATTGTATGCCAACAAATTAGATAAACTAGATGACATGTACACATTCCTAGAAAGAAACCAACTACTAAAACTGACTCAAGTAGAAATAGAAAATTTCAATAAACCTATAATAAGGAAAGAGACTGAGTTAGGGGAAAAAAAAAAACAACTTTCCGCAAAGAAAAGCCCAGAACCAGATGGTGAATTCTATAAAACCTTCAAAAGAGAATTAAGCCAATTCTTCACAAACTATTCCAAAAAAAGAGAAAAGGAGGAAGCACTTCCCAACTCATTTTATTAGTTGGTATCTTTGTTTGATACCAGAGCAAGACAAAGTCACAAGAAAAGAACATACCAACATCTCTTATGAATATAGACACAAAAATAAAAAAAGAAAACCAATGCCACCACCATATAAAAATATTATACACCATAACCAAGTAGGATTTATCCTTGGAATGTAAGGTTGGTTCAACATATGGAAATCAATCAATGTTGTACACCATACTAATAAAGGAAAAAAACCCTTGATTATTTCCATAAATTCAGAAAAAGCATCTGACAGAATCCAACATACTTTCATGATAAAACACTAAAAAAAGCTAAAATACAAGGGAACTTCCTTCACCTGATAAAGAACATTTATGAAATACCCACAGCTAACATCATAATTAATGGTGAAAGACTGAAAGCTTTCCCCTATAATCAAAAACAGGATAAGGGTGTCTGCTCAATGCACTTCTATTCAATCGGTTACTGGAGGTTTCCGCCAAGCCAATTAGGCAAGAAAATGAACTAAAAGGCATCCAGATTGAAAAAGTCCTATTTGCATATGGAATGACCATGTATATAAAAAAAAGTCTTGAAGAATACACACACACACACACACACACACAACACAAAAAATTAGAACCAATAAACAAGTTTAGTAAAGCTGAAAGTAACAAAATCAATATATAAAAATAAATTGTATTTCTATGAGGTAGCAGTGAACAATAAAAAATTAAATTAAGTAAATGATTCCATTTACAATTAGTATCGAAAAGAATAACATACTTAGGAATAAATTTAACAAAATAAGCTTCAGTCTTGTACACTGACAACTATAAAAACATCACTGAAATAAATCAAAGAGAACTAAATAAGTGGAAAGACATTCATGTTCATGTGTTGGAAAACTTAATATTGTTAAGATGTCAATACTACCCAAAACAATCTACAGATTCAGTTCAATCCCTATCAAAATCTCAGTTGACTTTTTACAGAAGTTGACAATGCTAAATTTCATATGGAAACTCAAGGGACTCAGAATTGTCAAAACAATCTTGAAAAAACAAGGAAATTTAATATGGAAATTCAAGGGTCTCAGAATAGTCAAAACCATCTTAAAAAATAAGAAAAAAAGCTCAGGGACTCTCATTTCTTGTTTTAAAAACAATAAACAAAGCTAAAATAATCAAGAAGTGTGGTACTGGCATAAGGATTGAGATATATATCAATGGAATAGAATTGAGAGTCCAGCAATAAACTGGACATTTATGCTCAATTAATTTCAGCAAGACAATTCAATAAGAGAAGAACAGTCATTTCAACAAATGATTCTGGGACAACTGGATATTCATATGCAAAAGAATGAAATTGGACACCTACCTCATACCATAGAAAAAAATCAAAGACCTACATGTAAGAGTTAAAACTATAAAACTTTTAGAAGAAAGCATAAGAATAAATCTACATGACTTTGATTTAGACAATGTTTTCTTAGATATGACACCTGAAGCATAAGTGACCGAAGAAAATAACAGATAAATTGGACTTCATGAAAATTAAAACTTGTGTACTTCAAAGGATACCATCAATAAAGTGAAAATATAACTCACAGAATGGGAGAACATATTTGCAAATCATCTATCTGATAAAGTTCTAGTACCCAGAATATATAAAGAACTCTTCAAACTCAATAATAAAAAGACAGTCCATTTTAAAAATGGAAAAAGATTTAAGTAGACATTTCTCCTAAGAAGATGTGCTATTTTCCAATAAGCACACATAAAGATGTTTCTCAATAGTCAAATCAAAATCACAATGAGATATCACTTCATACCGCTAGATTGGCTATGATAACAGAAAAAACAAAAACCAGACAATAACAAGTGTTGACAAAGATGAGGAGAAATTGAAACCTTCATACATTGCTTGTAAGAATATAAAGTAGTGCATTTGCTTTGGAAACACTTTGGCAGTTCCTCAAAAGTTAAATATAGAGTTAGCATATGACTCAGCAGTTCCACTCCTAGGCATATACTCAAGTGATATGAAAACATATGTTCACACAAAACCTAGTACATGTGCATTCATAGCAGCATAATTCATGATAGCAAAATTGTGGAAGCAATCCAAATGCCCCTCAACTGATGAATGGATAAATGTCACAAATCCATACAATAGAATATTATTCATCTATAAAAAGAAACAAAATACTAATACATGTTACAATATGGATGAACCTGAAAACACTATCCTAAGTGAAAGAAGCCAGGCACAAAATGTCATATACTGTATGATTCCATTTATATGAAATATCCAGAATAGGTAAATCCATAGACATAAGTAGATTAGTGATTGCCAAGGGTTAGGAAAAGGGACAATGGGTAGTGAATGCTAATGGGTATGGAGTTTCTTTTTGGAGTGATGTAAATGTTCTGTAATTAGTGGTAATGGTTGCACAATGTTGTGAATGTACTGAAAACCACTGAATTATACACTTTATAAGAGGAATACTGTGGGGTGTAAAATATATCTTAGCAAAAAAATACATTATGTCAAAATGAATCATTACTCACCTTTATCTTTAACTGTTGTTGTTAATGAAGAAGATGTTGTCAACGAAGACGATTTTAAAGTTTCTGTTTTCGTTGTTCCTAGTTTGATAAGAAAGACATTATTGATAATTACAATCTCATCTTTTCCATCAAAGGAATAATTCAAATTAAGTCAAATCTGGAGGTATGCTGAAGTTGCTCTGCAGAGGTACTGGGTATGCTTTTGTCTATGTTTAATTCCTCTGTTTTCCAGCTCCTTTTGTCTAAAGAGAGGAATATAACTATTGAATCTTTGTGTAGTCTGATACCGAAAAATACACAGAATTTTTTATGATACTTCCAAAGTAAATATTAACTGCAGATTGTTAGCTGGATTCTTAAAACAAGCAAAAAATGATTTTAAAATCAATGATTTGAAATCATTTTACTTTTTCTTATTGGAAAAATGACCTGGTCACTGGACCCTCCAAGTAACATACCTTTCATTCAGAATTAAATTTCCTTTAGTTGATTTAGTTATGACAGTGAAACTTGCAAATAAACAAATTATAAAGGAAGTTGCAAACTCCTGTAATTGGGTGATTTGTTCATTTATGAAACATTCATTGAGTTCTTACTCTGTGCCAAGCCTTCTCCTAAATTCTTTTTTTTTAACTGATTTTTTTTATTATACTTTAGATGAAGGTTTATAGAACAGTTTCTCATTAAACAGTACACATATTGTTTTAGGACAATGCTTAACAACCCCACGACATGTCAGCACTGTCCCTTCTCAACCTTGGGTTCCCTATTACCAGTTTTCTTGTCCTCTCTTGCCTTCTGGTTCTTGTCCTTGGACTGTTGTGCCCCATTAGTCTTGTTTTGTTTTATGGGGCTGTCTAATCTTTGGCTGAAGGGCGAACCTCGGGAGTGACTTCACTACTGAGCTAAAAGGGTGTCCGGGAGCCATACGTTTGGGGTGTCTCCAGTCTCTGTCAAACCCAGTAAATCTAGTCTTTTTTTGTGAGTTAGAATTTTGTTCTACATTTTTCTCCAGCTCTGTCTGGGACCTTCTATTATGATCCCTGTCAGAACACTCAGTGGTGGTAGCCAGGCACCATCTAGTTGTACTGGACTTAGTCTGGTGGAGGCCGTGGTAGTTGTGGTCCATTAGTCCTTTGGACTAATCTTTCTCTTGTATCTTGTTTTCTTCATTCTCCCTTGGTCCCCAAAGGGTGAGACCAGTGGAGTATCTTAAATGGCTGCTCACAGGCTTTTAATACCCCAGATGGTACTCACCAAGGTAGAATGTAGAACACTGTCTTTATAAACTGTGTTATGCCAGTTGAGCAAGATGTTCTCCAAGACCATGGTCCCCACAGCCCTCTGCCCAGCAGTTCAGTCCCTCAGGGAGTTTGGATGTGTCTATGGAACTTCCATGACCTTTCCTTGTACAAGTCGTGCTGGTTTCCCCAGTATTGTGTACTGTCTTACCTTTCACCAAAGTTACCACTTATCTACTGTCTACTTAGTATTCCCCCCAATCCCTTGTAACCAACAAAGATTGTTTCTTTTTGTGTGTAAAGTTTTTCATGAGTTTTTACAGTAGTGGTCTCATACAATATTTGTCCTTTTGTGAGTGACTTATTTCACTCAGCGTAACGTCCTCCAGTTTCATCCATGTTAT